>NC_137133.1:21057849-21187849 GCF_949319135.1 Squalius cephalus | reverse complement strand
TTAAGGTCTTTTGCCTTAGTAGGGCAGTATTGTATGCAAACTGCATTCAATATTTTCAACACACACACACACACACACACACACACACACGCACACACACGCACACACACGCACACACCTTACTTGTAGGGCCAAGCACTCAATCATTTCATCCAATACCATTTAAAATTCTATGATCAAGGCATGCCAGAAAGTGGCTCACATTTGATCAAATTGGACAATTTCTCTACTCTGTCCTCCCATTTTTGACCCCCATATTTATCCCAGTCAAAAGCTCTCCATCCGTCTCACGTACATGTGAAACAATTTCAAAAGGCAGACCCTGGAGGCATCAGTCCTGTCTGGTAATTGGGTCCCTTGTCACCCATTGAATGCAATAACAACATTCTTGGGCTCAGCCTTAATCTAAATGACATCGGTGTCCTAGTTTGCTTCCTGAGTGTTATATTCCTCGGAAAGGTTACGACAGAGTTGCAGTCTATTAGAGGCATATCATCCAGGAAGAGTCGATAACCTCAGAAAACGTGGAAAAAAAATAGCCATATGAAATTAAACCTATCAATGATCACAGAAGGGAAAAGTGTGCAAATGATGTTATAGCTGCAGTTTAATTACTAGTTTCTTTCTTCTTTTGTGTATCCCGGTTACATGACATTTACATGACAGGTTACATGACATTTATTGACTGGTGAAAACACTAATTAAGCGATTACAATAGACATAATAGGTTTTAATATGTTGTACTGTTTCTTTCAGCATACCTTGATGCTCATGCATGCTCATTTTATGCTATAACTAGTAGTAAAGAGAAAGAGATGCCCTGATCACATGCAAGACAAAGAGCGTAACAACTGTATTTATTAGGGATGTAAACGGTTAATCGATTATCGATTAATTGTCGACAAGAATTTACTCGATTAAATTAAATTAATTGTCGGCTAATTGAACATTGCGAACGTGACACGAGATTCTCGCGGGCGGCGAGAGACCCGACACAAACCTGCTGTGGCAAAAAAGAAACCAAACATGAGGCGGTCAAAACGGAGTGGAGTGTGGGAGCATTTCAAATTTGAGGCGGAGGTCGGAGGAGGACGAAAAGTGCCACCATTGCGCATATGCTTCAGTTATTGTGTGTGAGAGAGATCTCAGGACTGGTGGGGGCATAGCCTATTGGCTTTAACGAGGAGCGGTCTGTCCGAAATGTTGTTGTGTACAACAATATGTTGTGTCAACGTTTGTCCACATTCCTCTCCTACGACGACACAACGTTTCGTCGGGTCATCCGTCCCTTTGCAGATGCGCGTCGGGGTTTCTCTTGTCATTAAACCGCGGAGACGTTGCCTAATGCCTCAGAAAATCCGATCTGCCTGTTTACATGACAGTCGCATTGGCACATATCCGATTTATTTCCACATATGAACGAGGCCTGAAACCGATCTCGATATATCCGAATGCATGCGTTTTTTCCTGTTTACACTGTCATAGAACACATCGGATCTGTGTCACATATGAGCAAAAAATCGGAATTTGGTCACATTTCACTGACAGTGTAAACGAGGGACGCCCTCTAATTTTACTGTCACCTTCCTCAGGGATGATTTAAGTTGTGTTCAGTTCTATATTTGAAGTTTCCAGGTCTAGTAATCTTACTGTTACCTTATAAGTGCTGCTGCTAATGTTTCAAGTTTTTCATTCAAGTAGTTTACCAGATAAATTATTAAATGTAGGCTTAATATTGTAGGCTAAGCCTACCCATGTAGATTTTTATTTAAAATGTATTTTATGTTGCTTAATGTTTCACATGCAACAGGTGAGCCAGTCCACAATTATTTTTAATGTATTTTAATTTTCTGTGCATAATTTATTTTGTTAAACTACATAAATGCCATTATCTGTACCGTATCCCAACTGTTACAATAAAACATCAATTGAGCAATATAACATGCATTTTTATTCAGTAGCCTATAAGCAATATTTTGCTTTTTATGTTAAAGACACTATTGATACCATGAGAAATTTACATTCTCAGGAAAATAGCCGCTTATCAGTTAATCGTTAATCGATCGATAAGGTCAATCAATTAATGATTAATGAATTAATCGATAATTTGCATCCTAGTATTTATTGTTGGAAATCCGTGATCAAATTTACAGAATTTGGAAAATTAGACTTTGTTTAAATAAAAAATATCAATGTACATAGCTTAATGTGATTATTGGTTGGAATATGCACACTACAAATTATGTTTATTTGCAGAAAAACAGAACAGATTCAAATATTGACTTGGAAGTTAACCCTCTGGGGTCTAAGGTGTTTTTGGGGCCCTTGGGATGTTTTGACATGCCCTGACATTTGTGCTTTTTTCAGTTATTTATAAACATGATAATGGCAAAGGTGTAAATTCACTCTATATAGCACAAACAGGGCTACCATAATATGTGAGCAACATGAATGTAGATGTTTGTATTTTTAAGAGAATAATGTTTATGCATGGTTATTGAAAAAAATAAAAATGAAAGTTGCTGAAATAAGACCACAAAACTCATACTAAATATGTGTCCACAAGACTTTTGACTAATGGATGTTGTCGCTTCGAGTTCTGGCTTCAAAATTATGTGAAAATAGTCTTGCTTTATCATTCACATAAAACAATACATTGATTTAAATTGTGTAAGACAGGTTTTGCTTGGAAAGCCAATATGCGAGGGGGGGTGAACGAGGAGTGGTTTACACCTGAGAATACAATGTCCCACCCACTCTGCATAATGAGTCATTCATTCAGGTGTGACACTGACTGAGCCACAATGCAAGGACAAAAGATATATTTAGAAGAAGACTTATATTGACCATTTAAGATTTTGCTTACATCTATTTTGTAAATATGTTTAGCTATTTTATTAAAAAGGTTACAATTACAACAATAATTACAACAATATTTCAAGTGTACTCTTTCTTTGTAAAAAAAATGATTATAGGCCTACATTTTATCATATGTATTCATTAGTTTGAATATAGCCAACATTGGAACAGCTAACATCTTAGTTGATGACTTTATTTTTGACAAAAATAGTAGTTTATATATATATATATATAAAACATATGAGCAGAAATTGCTAAACAAAAGCTTATTTGATGTGGCAGTATATTCTACAGTAAAAACTGTACCCAAATCTAGTCAACAAAATGTTGTCTTTCATATTTCGCCTAACTGTAACGTTGCTTTTATGAAATATTAGGGCATATAAATGTTAATTTGCAGTTTAATACGTTGCTTATACAAATAGCCTACATTTTATTTCAACATATTTCAGTCGATTTTTACTCATCTCAGTATAGCAATACAGTTTGCTAAAACATCATCATTCATTCACACACGATTTAAATTTAAACTGTCTTTTTGCGAGCTGTGGTAAACAGTGCGCATCTCTGCCGTTCATTCATTCACACACAGAAACGCGATTCACTTGAGAAGGAAAAAAAAATTACTACAGTATTCCTCCAAGTACTATGATCTGATTAAACTTGTGTTTTCTCGAGCTGATATGGGGGCGTTCACAGGTTTGCGTGGATTACCTCAGTCATTTGCGTTTGAATAGCGCGTGCTCTCCGTGGGCAGGGTCACATTAAAAATAATTAGATGAGATGAGAACGACTGACATCTCGCTCTTTTCTTACAGATTACATGAACTGAGAATATTTGTTTTTTATATAAATTACTTAATTTAAAAGAAGAGAATTCAAGCTTCATGCCTGTGTGTCTGTATGTCTGTTTGACTGAGTATTCGCTGAGTTATTGTTCATTTTTGGACGCGTTTCAGAATGGACTTCACTGACAGAGAGAAAGCAGAACTCACATCATGTTTATTTTTCTTTATTTGGCAAAAAGCACAACACTTTGTTTTTATTGTGAGTATACACAAAAATAATACACATTTAACAGAATCGATTGATGTATGAAACTTGTTTGTAATATCAAAGTCAACAGAGCAAAATTAATCTCTTTTGAACTGATAAAAAAAAAAGCACGCTGGTATCGCCGGCGATACCGCCGACCCCAGGGGGTTAAGAATCGATATTGGTTCAGAAAGATGAATATATATTATCAACCCAGCCATAATACATATGTATTCTCTCAGACATGTGTATCTTAACCCTCTGAGGCCGGCGCGTTTTGCCGTATTTTCTTCACATTGTAGCACTATAAACTTAAATTACTCCGTCATTTATGGTCATACAGAAAAAATAAATATAAAAAAAATAATCTGTGATATTTTTACTTTTGTAGGTGTCCACTTACAATCAAATCAAAACATTGTGCTTTTGTAAAATAAAGAAAATAAACAGGGTGTGCGTTCTGCCTCTCCGTCGCGGTGAACTTTTTTTTCTTGAGCACGTCTATAAACAAACAAAACTCAGCGAATACTTGTCACACATTTATGAGCCATATACCTTTATAAACATTTAAGTGTGTACTTTTAAATGATCGGATTCAAACTGAAAACAAATATTCTCTGTTTAAGTAATGTCCAGCTTCTCAAACGCTTCCTAATTATTTTTTAATTTGAACACGCCCACTCGCGCAAAAGATATTCACATGCAAATCTCCACATGGAACGCGAACGCGCTCGTTACCTCAGAAACAAAACACCAAAACACTTCACAAGTCTCTGCTTTTCGTCGAGTTTGAAAGACACGCCGTGAGCTTACATTGGAATTACCTCAGAAGAAGAAGAACGCGATTTGAAGACAAGAAAGATGTAAGGTAAGAAATTCTTACATATTAGTTTGTTATTGTTGCATAAATTTCACATTGCAGTTGAACTGTTGCTAGATATATGGTGAATATTATAATATTTAGACCCGTGTTTACTGTTACTGTGTTTGTGGATATCTGCTCAAATGTAGATATGTATATGGTAAGTTAACCATAATGTTTTATATTTGAGCGTGATCGCGTTTGAATGTATCATATTTGGATCGCGATCGCGTTTGAAAAGCACCAAACGGCTTCATGTTTTTACTATCATCTCATTTCATATCATCATAACGAATGGAAACATTTGAAGTAACATGATTATCAATATATTTTTCTCTAGCTTCGTTGTTACTGAAATATTTTGGAAGATTTATAGGCTGATATGGTTATTGTTATTATTATTTTATGCAGCACTGCGCATAGCCTATGCCTACAAGGCACAACAAACCTGGTGTTCATTATATTATATATTGTTGGAAACATTTATGTGTGTGTGTATGTGTGTATTCTGTGAATTTTAAAAAGCAATTTTAACCAGAAAAATCTAAAATTTATTCCCAAAACCGTGCAGGCCTATAGTTTCTCTTGATATCAGTATGTTCACTTTTTTTCTTTTTTTTTTTTCAGGGCCCAGATGCCACTCCTGCTGACTTCAACATTCACATGAGTTTGTACATGAACATGGTAAAGTGAAAATCAAACACCTTGGAAATGAAAGGTATGTACAATGTTTTTAGGAATGGCACAAAGTTCTCTGTCTTTGGATAATTGTTTTCAATGAGTGCTTTTTTGTCATTTGTTTTGTATCTTTGGATTATGTTGTGTTGTAAATAAATCCAAAAAATAAAAAAAAATCTAAAAGCCATTCTTTTTTAAATCTCCTCATTCTTTGTGCAAGGTTGCTCAGAATGATAGGGGCCTGATAGCTCCTAATAGGGCCGTTAGGGGAGGGTCTTTGTCTTTCTCAGGTGTGAAGAGCTTACATATTAATGAGCTCCCGCATAAAGCTTTTTCACACAAAACACGTTGAAAATTTTTAAATCAATATATTGTCTTATCTGAATGAGCAGTCAGGGTGATTTTCACATAGTTTTGGAGCAAATATTCTAGGCTACGCCATACAATTTTCAAAAGTCTTGTGAAGAAATAATCAGTATGGGTTTCATGACCTTATTTTAGTGAGAATTTTTTTTTGTATTTTCACAAACCACGCATAAATGTCATTATCTCAAAACTACAAACTTTTACATACATGCTGCTGATATATTATTGTAGCAGAGTTTGTGCTGAATACAGTGTAATTAGACTTTAGCCATGAAAATGTCACAAGTAACAGAAATAAGCACAAATGTCAGAGCATGTCAGAACACCTCCAGGGCCCAGAAAACAGCTCAGACCTCAGAGGGTTAAGGAACTCAGAAATGCCTCAAACAATTTCTTGTAAATCCCAGGGTTCAATCTGACACTGAACAGAGCTGATAAATGTCATGACCCAATCTTAACTCAAACTTCCTAAGAACAAGAATACTTCAAACAAACTTTCATTCTAGGTATTCTTCCATGATAAATGATCTGCAGTTGAATAAAAACTGATTCAATTTAACAATGACTTGTGGAGCAAAAAAAAAAAAAAAAAAAGAAAAGAACCAAACTTCAAGCTTAGCAACAATGACAAATATTCTCACAGCTGTTAGCTGCGGACACAGTGTGCTCTGATAAGGTTGATGAAATCACATCAAGCTGTAAAGTCATTTGTCATAGGCACGATCTTAAGGCCAATTCTCACTGCACCGACAGACACCGACCAATCACCAGTTTATAGTATGTCACTTCTCAGACATTCCACGGCCAATTGGTTTTTAATAAGCTCCCCAACACATATGATTCTTGTCTCAACTCCAGTTTAATCTGATTGGTCTGTTAATTTAAAACTGCCAAGTCTGCCATTGACTTTAAAACATGTAATGCTCATGATGCCAGATGCTGAAAAAAAGGAAACATGATGCCACAGCCCAACACATGTGCATGAATGTGTCCTGTGAGTGCACCTCCTTAAACTCCAAAGAAGTGGTGCATCAAACCTGGAAAGAACATTAAGTCACAAAAAACAAAATTATTAAAATTAATTTAGCTCACCTTTCCACTAAACGTCCTAAATCCTTGACAAACGACATTTCTATATTTTCAAATGGTAAAAGCAATACATTATGCACACAGTCTTAAGGATTATGTGTAACCACGCATTTTTGGTTGAGTAGTTTACCAGCTTATTACAGAGCAGGTAGGCAGAAATCTCAGCAGAACAGGACAACAAAACCTATTCAACTTTCTGATACCTGTATATAAATCTTGGCACTAGAGGAAAAGAAGGAATGCATTAAATAATTTGAGAAATTGAGCGGCATATAAAATGCTGTCTTCAATGACAAACACTTTGCTTTCCTCCTCTGCTCACACCCCAGGTCCATGCATTTGAAGTACATCAATTAAGATCAAAAAAGGCCTTGAGCAAACAAAATGATGCCTATTGATTTCAAACCAACAGCAACTTGCTACACTTGAGGGGACATTCACGTAAAAAAACATTGTGCCAAAAGTTACTTTATATGTGCAAGCCAATTATATTGAGACAAGGATAGAGTATCCTTGTGAGAGGTTCAAAACTGGTAGACATATATAAATAAAGTATATCGTCACTGGACAGCGGCCACGATCAATAGAATCAATGCAAAGCGTGTGACGTGATCTTCATGCAATACCTTCACAACTTCTTCAACTATCTTACCAACTATCTTTAGAGACTTACAACAGATTCCAGAACTTTCAGGTAGTCTGGAAATAACAAAAGAACATTTTTAAAGGCAGAGTTAGATTTCTTAGTCAAACAGCAGGGTTGTGTGCCATTCAGAATTGAAATGATTGCCTTCGATTCCTGAAATGAGATAACATAGCTCACTGATTCTCAAAGTGTGGTACGGGTGCCACTAGTGGTACGCATGCTCCCTCTAGCGGTACGCAGAGGAATCACTGAATTTCGCACGTACGATCAAACAGGTGTGATCAGTCTCGGCTGGTCCCTGGAGTGTACGATCACACCGGTGTGAGTAGAACGGTCAGTGCATCATGTGATCATCAACTGCTAAATTCAAATGTGCTTTCGCCGTTGACTGGCGCTGAGCCAGAGACGGACGCGCTCAGCGCTGTCATATATCACTATTCAGTGTTTTCAACCACATAATGCTTATTTTAGGTTTCAGACATTTAAATTCACATCAGTACTAAAAAAAACAATACATTCAGAATTTGTAAAATACACAATGCTGTCTATGGAAGCGGCAATAATAATCCTTTCCATTATAATTAGACAACACATTTTATTCATATCAGATACACATTGTTGTGTAAGTAACTTTAAAGTTTACTCTATTCTTCTCCCAGTTCACCGGCCACTTTCATGTATTTAGGGAGAAGTGGATGAATTCACGTGTTGTAAATCCAACAGATCCGATTCTCTGAACTGCGTCTGCGGCACAAACTAACATGACGCCGCCCATTGTGCATATAGCTCAACTAATGCTAGTTGACTAATGCTAAACTAAAGGTGTTTAAACAACAAAACACTTGCGCATCGGAATATCAGATATTTCATGATATATCTAACAATTTTGTGAAGATTTTGAATAAAAAAAAAATAAAAGCAGATCATCAGTCATTCAGCGCTATTGTGGCTGCGGTGTGTCATGTGACAAGCAATGACGTGTCACCATGGAAACAATAAAGTGATCAGTTCTAAATAACCGTCACCTTGAAGAACTCACAGGGGTCAGCCAGAATATTTTAAATGTACGTGTAAAAAATGTTAAATATGAATACACAGCATGTGTTCATTTTTTTTTTTTAATTACAGTACTTTTTATTTACAGAACTTAATATTTTAAGTTTTATTTATTTATTTATACAGGTAAGTTGACTGAGAACAAGTTCTCATTTACAGCAACGACATGTGTAGGTAACACAGAAAAAAGATAAATACAGCCAGAAGTGCAATATACAGTAAAACAAGCTAAATAAATTAAAAGCAATTAAAAGGAAAGCAAAAACAATCACAGGAAACAAACACAATCAGTGATAAAATGATCCTTAAGCAGACGTCTAAAATGCCGTAAAGGCATCAGATCATCCAGGTTAATAGTACATTGTAATTCATTCCAAATGTGAGGGGCAGAAAAACTAAAAGCAGATCTACCCAATTTAGAGGAGATCTTTGGGATCTGTAGTAATAGCCATCCCTGAGCTCTGGTCTGATAACCAGACCATCTAACAGTTAAAAGTGATTTTTTTTAGCACCAAATCAGCATATTACAATGTGACAAGTACGTACAGTTTGTATTTAACTTTTAAGTACATTACATTTTCATAATAATCTTTAAGTAGGCTACAGTTTTTATTTCACTTTTAGGTGCAATACATTTTAATTTAATCATTATTTAAGTTTTTTATTTTTTTATTTACCTGTATGTAAGCAGCACAGTGCAGTGTTAATAGTCAAACTATGTTTTTACAATGTTTAAAGTGGCTGGCAAATAATACATATTCTTATTAGAAATAAAACTGCCTCATTTGAGCTGTGCATAACTGTAGCTGAATAGTTAGGCCTACTACGCTACTGTATTTTCATATTGGTTATTATGGTGGTACTTGGAGAGCCACATATTTTCTGAGGTGGTACTTGGTGTAAAAAGTTTGAGAACCACTGACATAGATGATACAGAATTTTAATTTAATTTAAAGTATAATTAAAATGGAATGAAATTCAAACACCTTTAGCATGTGTATTTTTTAACATGTTTCAGAATTAATATTCTATATATAGGCTACGCAATACAGTTTGGAATAATTAAGATTTTTTAAATGTTTTTGAAAGAAGGATCATATGCTCACTAAGGCTGCATTTATACAGTAAAAACAGTAATATTGTGAAATATTATTACAATTTAAAATAACTGTTTTTACTTAAATATTTTTAAATGTAATTTATCCTGTGATGGCAATGCTGTATTTTCAGCATCATTACTCCAGTCTTCAGTATCACATGATACTTCAGAAATCATTGTAATATGCTGATTTGGTGCTCAAGCATAAATAACTCTGAGCTTTTGTCACTTCGCATCATGGCAGGATTACAACCTCGCATGTGCATTATTTTTTACTAGTAATTCAACAGCCCATCGCCAATTATTCCTTTATTAATGCTAACGTTCATGTAAACTAACTATTGTAAATTGTTACAATTGTTGCCATCAAATCAGTTGAGAAAAGTGTATTGTGCATATGGAATAAATGTTATTAAATTATATAGTTAATCAAAATTAATGATAATTATAGACGTTTTATAAAACTTGTTTGTGTGACTGTGAATGTTTGTGTTACTGTGACTGTTGTGTGACTGTGAATGTTTTTGAATTGCAAATCAGTATTAAATTTTTTTGTCACTCCAATTCAAATTCAACATGCCCAAATTGATACAGATTTACATGACAGGGAAAGGAAGATAGTTCTTCAATTCTAGATTTTGCCCAACCCTGGAAAACAGGAACCTGTATTGATGGATGCCTGTATGTTTGTCAGAAAACACCAGAGCAAAAAAAAAAACCTCCTCATTGCTTCAAGGTCACGAGGCTCTAGAAAATCTGCACTCCTTCCGTTTTCGTAATGTGACTGATTCAATCATGTTCCTCCTTCTCAAGCCTCTGCAGACTTTCCGTGGCAGATCTGCTCTTATCTCTACACGCAGCCACAAACGTCTCTTTCACTGAGGCTGCTGGTTTAGAGGTGAGCGTCTGTAAGCATTATCTCTGTTCTAAATGTAGGTAAAGCTGAGGTCAGGCTTCCGGTATATGAGGAATAAGAAAATAATCTTCAAACAAGAATATCAGCAGTGCTCTCCCACTCTTCCACAAAAGCTGTAATGTGAAAGCCCTCTAGAGAAATCTTTTCACGTCATTACAAACCCATTTGTTTTTTTGTTTTTTAGTAGAAGTACAACTTTTTGAAAAAACATCATCCCATACACACGTATACTGTATTACAGTTCATACTGACCACATCAAACAGGTTCTAAACACTGAAAAAATATTATAATGTATAATTTGTATGTTTTAAAAATCTTCTGAATCCATGGAGTAGCTTTGAGTAAGGGGGGAAGTGTATGGTATTTTTGTCCTCTTTACAGACATGTTCACTATGAATGTTGCATAGGAATAGCTCTGAGAAGATTCTTTAAAATGTTCTGCTTTTAAGTTTCACTGAAAAAATAAAAGCATATGGGTTTCAATGACACAACTGTGAGTAAATAATGAAAGAATGTTCATTTTTGGCTGATTCTTAAATCCTTACCATTAGAGCCCGACCGATATATCGGCGGGCCGATATTATCGGCCGATATTAGGCATTTTCCAAACTATCGGTATCGGCATTTATAATGGCCGATAAATGAATATTTAAAAAATAAAATAAAAGCAGCTAGGGCTGGACCCAAATATTCGAATATTTGTTCGGTGGGTTGGTATTCGATTTGAAAATTTTACATTTGAATATTCTGGGTTTTTTTTGGGTTTTTTGCACACCTGGGATCCCCCGCGAAACGGTTCTCATTCACGCTTGAATAAGGCCGGCGACACACTGGCTGCATGGCGTGAGCGTCTCAGCTGCGTGGCGTGTCCGTTTTTATTTCGGCTCCCATGTTAACAGGTTGGAGTTTGCACACTGCCTGTGTGAGACACGCTTCTAAAATGCGGCTCGAGCCACGCGGAAAACGCGTGCATGCTAGAAATAGAACCGACGCGGTGTTCCAGCAACGGGAGTGTTCTCTAGAGCGCAGAACAGCGGAGTTTGTATGGACCGAGGTGCATGCCTGAGCTTTTGTTTTGGGTTAAGCTGCGTTGCTTTGACATTGTGGAAAATAGAATAATAGTAGAAACAAAATGTATTAGCCTTTTTTACCCCTTATTATCAATCTAAATTAATCTCGTTTTTAATTTAACTTAATTTCGTTTTTCTTTATTTAAATTTCGTTTTTCTTTTATTTAAATGTAGTTTTTTCTTTATTTAAATTTCGTTTTCCTTCATTTCAATTTCGTTTTTCTTTATTTAAATTTCGTTTCTCTTTATTTAAATCTACCCTTTACTGTGTCAGTAATTTGTTAGTCAGAAAAATATTAGACTACCTTAAAAGTATTGCTTAATTTAACAGACGTGTGCGTTTTATATCACTGCAGTGTCCGTTCTCGGAGCATAACGCCGGTTTCACACCGCAAGCGTCAGCGGCGCGTGAGCAGCGCGTATTTTTTTCGGCGTCCATGTTATTCAATGAGTGCATTCACACCGCACGCAGAGGCGGCGCGGCAGCGCGTAGCAGGAGCAGCAGTGCAGCGATCGTTTTGGCGCCGAGTCTATTTTTGCTGCGCCGCTTACGCTGAATTAAAGTGACAATGCATTGATCATGGCCAAAATACACCGCAGTTTCATCCAAAAAGCGCATTGATGATATCTATTGTGTTTTAAACAGTCAATCAAATGACCAAAAACAATTTAAAAAGAAAACAAATGTCCGTTGCCCGAACAATAAAAACAAAGATGAACCAAAAGTTATATAAATGAAATTATTAATAAAATAAGCTTCTTGACAAGTATTTTCTCTTAAATGTATTTGAAAACGAAATAAAGCAATGCCAACTTATCCATTATAGAGTAGCCTACTCTGTCTGTACAAAACCCGCAGTTCAGGCGCGCGTGACAAACGCTGCAGCAATACATTTAAGAGAAAAGACTTGTCAAGAAGCTTATTTTATTAATAATTTCATTATATAACTTTTGGTTCATCTTTGTTTTTATTATTCGGGCAACAAGTTTGTTTTTGGACATTTGTTTTCTTTTTAAATTGCTGTTGGTCATTTGATTGACTGTTTAAAACACAATACATATCATCAATGCACTTTTTGGATAAAACTGCGGTGTATTTTGGCCATGATCAATGCATTGTCACTTTAATTCAGCGTAAGCGGCACAGCAAAAATAGACTCGGCGCCGAAACCCCCGCTGCACTGCTGTTCACGCGACGCTCCTGCTGGACGCTCACGCGCTGCTCCTGCTCCCGCTCCCGGTGTGAATGCACTCATTGATTAACATGGACGCCGAAAAAAAAAAAAAATTATATTAATATTAATATTAATAATAATAGTTTTTTTTTTTTTTTTTTGTTCAAAGGTTGTTTTCATATCTTAAGTTTGTATTTTTATATATAGAGAGCCTAAGTCCCTCCCCTTCCGGTCGACCACCATGGGACCTTAGTTCGGAAAAATATTGTATGGTAGTCAATGAGAGACAACAAATATTTTGATCTCGTTTGAATTGTGCCCTGATTTACACATATGATGTTTGTCAATTTAAAAGATCTATTTTAAAGTCAAGAAAGTCGCAGCTTGATGTAAAACTGCTGAGGTATAAGACTGTGAAAATACGTAATTACAAAGACTACAAACCCAGAAGGCGCACATGGGACGTCATACCTTTTCTCTCAATGAATGAAGCTAACTTTACTGAAGCTAACGTCTGACATTTTTTCTATAGTCTTACATTATAATCGTAACGTAACGCTGTCATGCCTGAGTGTTTTGAGCGAGAATACACACATACGAGCAACGGATCTTGTGACGTACATAATGGGAGACGAGAGATGTAGTTCATTGAGCGATTTTCACATAAAACTAAACGTTACTCTTCTGTTTTATGACAAACTGCGACTTTCTTGACTTTCATAATTACCTTTTAAATTGACAAACATCATATGTGTAATTCAGGGCACAGTTCAGACGGAATAAAAATATAAGTTGTCTCTCGCCATTGACTTCCATACATATTTTTTCCGAAATAAGGTCCCATGAGCCGGAAGCGGAGGGGCGGGACTTAGGCTCTCTATTATATTTATCAGAACTGTTCATGTTTTGTTACGCGTTTCTGGATTTTTTTTTTTAAATATATATATCGGCCGATATATCGGAATATCGGATTTTTAAATCACCAAATATTTGTATCGGTATCGGCCTTAAAAATCCTTTATCGGTAGGGCTCTACTTACCATATCATCATGGTGCTAGAAAATGAATAACGTATGAACATAAAACAGCATTACAGGGCAGAGCATTCAACAATCAACGGTGAGTCTGCACTTTGTTATGCATCACGTCTGAAAGATTTCGTTTTGATAGAGACATCTAGGTTCTTGCAAGCTTGCGCGTGGGCGTAATAGCATCTGTTTGACGGGGTAACGCTGCTCTCCCTAGAGCCCCAACAAGAAGCCTCACTCGCCGCAAAGTGATGCGCTAACTGTCATTTAGCATCAAAGCACAAGAGCTTCTGCTTGCACCATGAAAGCACTGCCTCTCAGACATAATATTCCATTTCCTTGTGGCTGGATGAAGCCCTGTTTTCCATGACGACGTGGTGAGAAGGATCTCTTCCAGAAACAGCCATAGAAAAGCTAAATCTCTTGATTGAAGCTAGCTGGCATGGTTTCCTTCCCATCTGTGACTGACACTGAACCAGAACAGGATCCCGGAGAACAGGGGCACATGAACACCTGTTTGCCTTCACCCAGCATGTTTTATGTAGGAGCCTGATGCATTATTCATGTGCTGGAAGGAGAGGCGGGACTCCCAGGTACATATGCTGAGGGTTATAAATGTCCAGCCGTAAAAATGTGTTGCCCTTATTTCACTTGAGACACAGAAGAGAGAGCTCTTGGGTAGCTCTTTCAGGGGCGTTTCTCAGCCACAGCTCAATCGTGAATAATGAGGTGTTGGACATCTCCATCACACCTCAACGCAACAGCAGATGCTGAGTCTAAACTTAAATGAGTCTGGGGAGCATAGCTCAAACCATCACAACATCTACACGAATATATAATGTGAAATACATCACATTATTAAAGCTTACTGGCAGGGCAAGATTACTGACTGGGCTCCGGGGCCCTAGACTTACATGAAACCCAAATGGCAAGACACTCCCCGTCCTGTTTGTCATATCTGAATGTACTAGACCCCAATTTGTAATGAAGAGTTCCCAACAGAAG
Organism: Squalius cephalus; assembly: GCF_949319135.1. Lineage (NCBI taxonomy): Eukaryota > Metazoa > Chordata > Actinopteri > Cypriniformes > Leuciscidae > Squalius > Squalius cephalus. Next base: position 21,172,964 of record NC_137133.1, on the reverse strand, counting down.
AAAACTGGGGCCCCTGAACTTCCATTGTTGTTTCATTGTTGCCTTGGCTTCTGGCTTGCTTGGGGGCATTTAATATGCAACAATATTATTGATCTGCCTTACTTAAGGTGGACGATGATGCAATTTTCTTCTAGAAACAAATTTTGTTGTATTATTTTCATGTTCTCACTGTGAAGCTGCTTTGATGCAATCTGTATTGTAAAAAGCACTTTATAAATAAAGGTGACTTGACTTGACTCATGATCACATATGAATCAGGTGGCCCTTTTAAACTACAAACCATCATCACAAACCAACCATCGTGAGACTTGACGGTCCTCTGTGCTTCTGCATATATCATTTCACGAACAAGTTTTACAATGCGCCTAAGGCACGCTTTACAATGCACTAAGGTTTATGTCTAGTGTGAACTCATGATACACCTACTGTTTTGCACCTGAACACATATTTTTTGGGGGGAGCATCCCTCTAATATCCAATGCAACACAGCCCTGAAGTGTCAACTAGTCTCTACCCTGTAAAGGCCTCCTTCCCTTCCCTTTACCTCTGTACAGATAAAACGTTATCAAATTGATTCCAGTTCGCATGGATCCGCAGAAACGACAAAAGAAATATGTATTATGAATTTTTAAGGCCAGCCAAGTAATTAGCCAATTTTAATTTGTAATGAAAGACTATGCGCCTGCGCACATATATATTCAACCGCGCACACCTATAGACTAAACACGTGATATGCATGTGCACGCCGTCACCTTTTTCATAGATTCACGTTTTTGAAGTTTACACGGAGATTATACCGTGTTCATATTTCAAAGTTTGCGTTCTCGAGCCACAAAACACTGTTGTCGAGCAAATAAACAGCCAGAACATATTAAAAGTTTTCTGTTTTCAGTTAAAACGGTATTGTGTAAGCGGACCCTAAGTGAATCAATAAAAAAACTTACTTTAGCTGGACAATAACTTTATTCTAGAGCTGCTGTAAAGCCAAAACAATCCAATAGAGTCTGGCTGCAGACTTGCACTCTCAGACCTGCACGCTCAGACACCAGCGCTTCCTCTGCCTGTGACGTCACTTGCAATCGACACAAATTAACCGGAAATATGTTTCCAGCAGTAAATATTATGTTATATTATTTATTTTTTCAGGAAATTTAAAAAACGGCATATTTATTTAGTTATTAAACATTGTATCGTTATGTTTGTTCGTTAAGTTGGTATTATACCTTATATTGATATCATATACTGTTGTGTACCAACATTAACACAACATTTCCCCAAAATCATGTTTAATCCATGATACGAGATTTATGAGTTGGGAGCAGGGAGATACGAGGTTACGCTGTCATTGATAAGAATGGAACAGACACAGACGTCGCTGCTGCCGGCAGTGTTCATCAAAGTCTGCCGTCGCGTTGCGCCTTTTGACAAGAGATAAGGCTTTAAGAGCTATTCAAATCTAATGATTGTGGTTACGTACAATACCAAAATACTAGGCTGTCTAAAATTGGCGGAAATTAATCTGCACGCAAACAAAGTCGGCGGTCGCGTTGAGCCTTTTGACAAGAGAAAAGGCTTCAATAGTTAACCAAAGCTAACGACTGTGGTTACATACATCTTCCTAAACTCCATTTTAAAGGTTTAAGAGCTATAAGTGAAGCACAACAAAAAATTATTAAGTGTCTAGGCTGTCTAATAGGCAGAAATTAGCCTAATCTGCACGCAAACTTACCTCCGTGGCTCACACACAGGCTTCCTTCTGCACCGAAGCATTACAGCTATCGATTTTTAACAAAACAGGCCTACTCAAATGTATATAACCCATAGACTGTAAAAAATATGGACAAAGCGTCTGTGACGTCACCCATAGACTTTCTGAAGAACGGGTTTGAAGCCGTTTATGGGGGGTATGGGCGGCGCCATCTTGGAAAATCTTGGGAAATCCTAACCCCGCCCACCTTCTAACACAGCGCGCGTCACTCAGCTCGCTCTGCTGCTCCTGTTATCTCTGTGTATATTTTAGGCAACGAAATATGTTATAAAACACCATACTAACTCTTTTCGTTTTCATTTAAAGAAATCTTAAACATTATAGCCACACAAATGTGGTTCAGGCAACGCGTATTGATTATATTCACTGCATATAACGTTTGCCTATTTATAACAAAACGAAATATAAAACACAAACCTGCCTCTTTTCGTTTTAAATATAATATAAAAATATTAAACATTTTAATATGGTCCAGGCAATATGTGCATTTGTACTAAACAACAGATGTTGCAGTAAACAACATTACAGATCATATTCGTTGTATTAAAATTTAAAATGACAAAACTCAACCCAGTCTCTTTTTGTTAAATTTCAGTTTTATCAATATTAGCTATTATAAAAGTATAAGTAAAAGGTAAAGTTACAAGAAGCTATACAAATAAAGCAAACAATTCAGTCAAACATAAAAAGTCATGCGCTCGATCTAGTCTAACCATATAACGGTACAAGTTAAATATAGCTTATAAAGTTATGAAACTTCCCCTCAGTCAAAACGATTGCCCAGGGAACAAATTATAGATTCACGAGACCAGAGATCGCCCGTTAGATATAGACAAGACGAATTATATCTCATGTTTAACCACTACAGAGACGCCAGAGTCAGCGGCAAACCTCAGACCGTCAAGCCGATGAAAGACTGTTCCAGGCGGGGTACATCGCGCTGAGCTCCCGGTCATCGCTGGATCTCACAACTGGATACAATTTTCATAAATCTTTATAAATAAACCACAGATTTGAGCTTTAAACAACTACATTCTCGCCTGAAAAACTCTTAAAACTACATTTCATGATACAGAAACAGTAGTATTATATGTCAACTGTATTAAAAAATGGCGCTTCTTATGTTGTCATTCTCCGTGGCGCTGCCTTTCAGCTGTCAATCAAGCTGTCAATCAAAGTTAACCACGCCCTTATTGTCATACATTTTATATCTAAATACTATCTAAACTAACGAGTTAGAAAAAAATTCACTACCCTCGCCGTTGTCAGGCACTCGGAACCTATCGAAAAATCCAATAAAAGTCCATGGGACCAACCTGTAAAAACATGATTTTATGCTGTGAAAACGGACATTTTAACATGGGGGCTATGGACATTTGCTCCCTTTTGGGACCTTCCCCTAGCGGATTTTCGATGTATTGCAGTTTTTCGCACTTCCGGGTAGGCTTCATTTTTCAGATCAGAATGTTGCCCCTTGATATAACCTAACTATTTTCATTCGTTATCCAAAGATAGGCTTGTCGCCAGTAATTAGACAGCCCTTTTTTCTCCCATAAATTAAAACATTGCTACGTGGGGTATTTTACATGCACAGTGCCAACTTCGAGTCAGTAAAATAATAATAAAAACAATAATTTAATGCTGGCATCCAAAACATTTAATTCAATTCAAGTATTATATTAGATACATTTTAAAACTGCAATGTACACGTATAAGTAGACATTTAAAATACATCAATAACTGATATCATAGTTTAACACAGATAAAATCAGAGTTAAGTCTTGCTTTACGTGTTGTTCGACGAGGATTTCTTAATCGCTGCGACTTTCAATCCTGAGGAGACAAAATGCCGTGGAGTGAAGAAGAGGTGGCGTTACGAGGATTCTCAGACAGTTGAAGTGTCCAATGGAGTTAAGAGATTTGCTCTCAAGCTATTTTCAACACTTTAGATTGGTTAATAATTTGTAAAAATAACAGAACCACGTGGGGACTGACCAATAGCATTGATTTGTGAAAAAATATGAAATTGACAAAATTTGGACATACAAGGTTTCCGCCCGACAGCGACGATATATATTTATTTATATGTATATACTTACAGAAAAGATTTTTGAACGACATTGGGAGCTGTTCTCAATCCGACACGAACCACACTATGTGTCGATTGCAAGTGACGTCACTTGCAGAGGAAGCGCGGGTGTCTGAGCGTGCAGGCCTGAGAGTGCAAGTGGAGCCAGGTCTGCAGCCAGACCCTTCTCAAACAAACTCTGTTCCATTAATTTCCAATTATCACTGTAAAGCTGCTTTGAAACAATCTGTATTGTTAAAAGTGCTATATATAAAGGTGACTTGACTTGTTGTTAACATTACACGAACCAGCTCTCCTACTCTATTATGAGTCCCTGAGTATGATAAAAAATATATATATTTTACTGATTATTATTATTAGAAAATGTTTTTTAAATTCAACTAATAAAACTTAGTTTTAGTTTAATATCCCTTAAATGTGGTTAATGGACTGTTGGGAGGGTTCACATTTTGTTTCAAATTTGTTAATATAGAGACAAAGCAGGTAAACACGTGCTTGAGGACAAGTAATCTTTGATTATTTTTTTTTCCATCTGTTCTCTTAAGCTGAGAGTTTATTATTGTGGAATTTGAATTTGTGTAACAACCAGCACTAAAGCAAACACTATTTTTCGAAGGAAATCGATCAAGCACATTTGGACTGTCAGCAGGATTACAGCCAGACAATGAGATTCATTGCATTCAGTTGCTCTGAACGATTACAATGCCAACTTAAACTGATTCACTCTCCCTATGTTTCTATGATTTGTTGTGCATGTGAGTGTGTGTATGCACAATGCCTCTCAAACTCCTCATAAACAATAAACCGCGACCTTTGCGAGAGGAGGCGGGCAAATAACAGATAGAATGTGCTAATTCAATTACGCAAGTTGAGTAATTGCCTCGGTCAGTGTTGTGGATTGAGCCTATAGCTCAAACGTCCTTGGGATAAATTAAAAGCTGGGATAATGATAAAGATGGAAGGGGGAGGAGTTCACTGTAGAACAAAACAATGAATCTAGCATTTCTCTTGGAATGAATCATGCTGTTAGCAAATTTAGCTTATTAGCACGCACACACACACACACACACTGTGGCTAAGCAATGCCATGGTGTCGCAGGAGTATTGTGGTCTTCATAAATAGGTGTTGAGTTGGCTGAAGACGGTGCCCTGGAGGCTGAGGTGTCTGCTGGAGCTTAGCTGAGCGTTTCTGTTGTGTTGCTCGGCTAGCGTGATGAATACGCTGCCGTATTCACCTTCTATTCTCTACGACTTCAGCATAACACAATAGAAGGATTTATGAACACGGACAAAAAAAAAAAAAAAAAGAACACAAACAAAAACACTGCAGAAAGCTTCTGGCTCAAACAAAACGCTTTAAACCCTCCAGCTGAAATCTAGGTTACGGACTGCATCCACCATTTTTAACCACACACACACTCTTCTCATTTTCGCTCTCTCTCGCTCTCTCTGCCTGTCTGTCTACCTGATTAATCTAGGCTGTCTGTCTGTTGGACTGAGTCGGATTTGAGTTATTAAAGGCTGCTCTTCCTCCCACAAGCGCGCAGGGGCAGCGACACCCGCTAATTAGAATCACCCTCACGCAGGGTTGCTCTTTCTCTGGCCACAAACACCACTGGCCCCTGTTCTGCTGTGGAGTGTGCCGCTCTTTGGCATCGTATGGTGTGCCGTTGTGTTTCTGGATGCCAAACAGAGTAAAGACATCATATGCCCACTTACAATTTGGACTGTTTATGTCAAAAGAGAGGAGGAGGAGCTTTTGACGCGTGGTGTGTGTGAGTGTGTGCATGTGTTTGTGCATGTGTCTGTGAACATGTGTTTGGGAAAAGATGAAGACAGTGATGCAAATACAAACAGAACTGATTGCATGCTCTGGGGATCGTGTTCCAGTTTGATCCTGAACTGCATGCTAGTGTCGGCTTGACAGGCGCATTGCTGCCATCTAGATGATATGTTTGGAATAGTGCTATACCAGTTGTATACCAGTGCTATACCAGTTGGAAATTTTAAGTATGTAAGTAGGCATAAGATACTGTATACATAAAATACAGATGACATGCTACATTTGCCACAATGCACACTGTGCAGTATCCCAAAAAGCACACTGCACAGACTCTCAATGTAATGTGCTCAACTTGACCTTCTATCTCCCATGTGACAAATGAGCCATTAATAATTACAGTTTTTTCATTGCGTGTCTAGATTTCTGAAAATGTCTGGAATTTAAGTTCATTTTTACACAAAATTGAATGAAAATTTAGTTTGAAATGTAAATTGTGGAATAAGTGTGTGTGTAAAATAGTATGTAGTATACAGTGTATACTGTTAAGAAAGTAGTATTCTAGTATTACATTCGGAATGGAGCCACATTGCAACATTTTTTCCCCCCATATGTGTGCCTTGTTTTCCATAAAAAATAAAAATAAATAAAAGATATATATATATATATATATATATATATATAGATAGATAGATAGATAGATAGATAGGATATATATATATATATATATATATATATATATATATATATTCTGAATTTTAAGATTAATATATAAGATTATTATTTTTTTATTTTTTTACTACACTGGCCATTTTTTCTTTAAAAATAAAATGAAACAATCGTGAGATTTAGTGAAGAAACAGTGAGGAAGATTTTTGAAGTGCAGAATTTCATAAAAAAAAAAAAAAAAAAAAAAAAAAAAATTCTCCATTGTTCCAGAACAATAGAGCATGGTTATGCTTCATTAAGTATGGATAATTAAAATATTAATTAGTCAAGCTTAATTATGGATACAAAAAATATGCACATACAAATATACTCCAAAACCGGCAATTGCCACCTGGCAAGAAAATGTATATTTAATTTCTTATTAATGTGTTATTCCAAGAACACAAACTTTTCACTTATGAATGATCTTGGCTTTAAATGATAAGTCTACAAGGCTGTGGCACTCGCTGTAACTGCCGTGACCCTACATAGAATTGTCTCGCAAGCTCAAGAGCCCATTTGAGGGGTGAAATTGAATTTGCCTCTATGATTAGAAATGTCAGAGTGATGAAACGGCGTATAACTGCCGGAGGTTAAACATGGGAGACATCATTAAAGAAACAGAAGCCAACTTATTCTTCATTAATGGAGACAGAAAAAGAGAGGGAGAAATGAAAAGAGAGACAAGAGTTAGAGGAGAAGGATTTCTGCGTATGCTTCGCCATGTTTGAGAGGCTGCTGGGCTAATTTGACATTTGAACATTTACTGCACCTCATTACAACTGCTCACAGCCTATTAATCTGATGACTGGATAGATAGACCACACATTCCTCACTGTCATTCCACTATCTCTCACTCACTCAAAAACACTTTTACAAAAGTAGGACTTTGTTCTGAATCAGCATCCTTTGTTGTTCCTGGGGCAATATTTATATTAGCCAGTCACAGCCCTTAACCCCGCCCCTTTTAAATTAGAGGGCGATGATTCGTTTGCATGTTGTTCCAGGAACCACGAAGGATGTAAAGCCACTAACCAATGTTACTTGTTTAAATCTCATTAAGAGATTCCTTATACATTTAACAACACTAAAAAGCACAGAAACTTCAAAATCATTAATAGCACACAAAAATCAAAAACCTGAAAATGCCACACTGATACTATTGGTGCATTCGAGAATATATTCACATTTTCCTGTTTCACTATGAAACCAACACAAAGCACTTGTCAAATGGGTCTTTTTAATGGTTCAGACCCTATTACATTCAACCACTTTTTTTTTATTAGCTCAACCAATCACAGAATTTTGGCCAACAAAACAAAAACAATCATCTGCACAAAAGGACGAAAAAAAGTGACCTTGACTGTGCTAGTCAGATGCATAATTCCCGTTAACACATGCAACTGAAGCACAAAGAACATGCTATTACAATATCGTTCTCATTATAATGTTATGTATGTGAAAGTTTGGCACTGTAAAACTTGCACTTAAAGGTGCACTTGCACTTTCTGAGAAACACTGTTGATATCTGAAATCAACCCAAACAAACACACCCCTCCCGTCATTGCTCGGCCCTCAAAATGAACGAACACGCAATGCAAGAGTGGATGTCTCTTTATCATAGTTGAAGTGAATCAAAATAATGCTTAGTGAAAAATAAAAGAATAAAATAAAAATAAATAAATAAATAAAATAAAATAAAAACAAGAAAGAACAAAAAATGAACATACAATCTACAAGAGTACGTATATAAAAACATGAGTTGGTTGTTAGTCTCCAGAAGCACAGGAGCTCCAGACAAACCATGACACTCAAAACTGTCCTGTTACTACAGCTAATATCACAACAAGAGCATTTCTTGGTTCTGTGAAACACAGCAAAGCCAATGTTACTCACGTATGGAGGAGAAACAACTCAACCTCAACCGTTTTCAGGCCTTCCCGCTTCAGTCTCTCCAGCGCTGGAAAGCTTTTCTAATATTAACACAGGTCCTAAAGTTATTGTCTGATCATAACTCTTATTTTTCCAATGATATTCCTCTGACCTTTCTCTTTTGTAATATCTCTCAGCCATCTCTCTTTCTACATTTCTTCAAATGGACACGCCCCCTACTGCTGATTGGCCCGCAATAATCGTGTAGTGAAAATCTGATCCGATCGTGTTCAAATCCCCTTACCCCAGAAACTGTTTATATTTATGGATTTGATGCTACAACCAGCAGTAGGAAAGTGTAAAGGGGTCACTCACGGTCGTTGCACTGGGTGCCGGAGTACGAGGTCATGGAGCAGTCGCAGGTGAAGTTCTCCCACTGCTGGATGCACACACCCATGTTGGCGCACGAATCCTCCTGGCATGTAGTACTGGGCCCTGGCGTGGAGGAGACAGGAACAGCGTGAGTCAATGGTAATGACACATTTCAACAGGCATCTCTGTCACAGGCAGCACAGCAAGACCAGCATGCATTTAAGGTCATTCACGGGTTAGCATCAACGCTGGGTAAACAGATTCATGGTGGCGTATCCATCCTGAATACTGAACCACACTGTAGTAGTGATGGAACATTCAGACAAGCAAACAAACAAAACAAAATAAAAAATAAAATAAAAATCTGTATGTTGGTCTTGTTTCTCCAGTAAAAATATTTAAATTTCCTTAAAACAAGATAAATTAATTTAGGCAGCAGATGGATTTGGACTTTTTTTCTTGCATCATTGGCAAGTTTTGTTTGATACAGTAAAACGATTACACTTTATTTTAAGGTGTTTTATTTTACAGTGTAATTATCAGATTTAAAAGAGGCAAAAAAAATAAATAAAAATAAATAGACAATAGCTGAAGTTGTCACATTCTGTTATTGTTTCAGTTTCATTTTAATCATTGGTTACCATGATTTTTGATTACTCACACCAGTTTCTTTTTTAGTTCATTAGTTCATTCAGTTGATTATATGTTGTTGTTTGTGTTGTGTTAGCACACTGTTAGCAAAGTGTTTTTGCTTTTATGAATTATGTTGTTGGATTATTGTCTTGCTTTTGTATATTAATGTGGTGCAATTAGATCCACCTTGCCTTGCCTCATTTTCTTGCCTGATCCCACTGTGACAGAAGTATGGTAACATTTTTGTTTTGCTATTAACTAGTTGTTCATTAGTATGCATATTACTAGGACATTGGCTGTTTATTAGTACTTATAAAGCACATATTAATTCAGCATGACCATATTCTACAGTACATCTCTTAATCCTACCCAATTCCATAAACGTAACAACTACTTTACTAACTATTAATGAGGAGTAATTAGGAGGTTATTGAGGCAAATGTAATAATTAATAGTTAGTTAATAGTGAGAATTGTACCTTAATCTAAAATGATACATGAGCCAGAGAAACCTAGAAATGCAATTGACTCAAAGTTTCAAGTTTGAGAATGACATAACATAAAAAAGGTTCCTGCAAAGTTTTTTTTCTCTGACTGTGCATAATCTACTCAATATTTATGAGCTAATCCTTTGCCATTTATGTGACATTCCAACTGTTCCCACACTTCCCCCAGTAATGCTTATGATAAGGTTTATACCAACAACAAAATTTAAAATAGAGTAAGAAAAATAAACTTAACTCAAAATCTATTAACCGGAAGCATGTATTCATATCTTAAGCAAGTATACTGTTTTATGATTATGTATATATTCACAGGAAAACAAGACAAAAAAAAAAAAAAGATTAAGAATTTTTTTTTTTTTTTTTGCAGTGATGAATATCGCTGATATCTCATATATCAAATGGAAAAATCCATTTCAAGACAAAAAAACAGAAATACTGAACACTGCTAGAAAAAAAAAGAAAAAGAAAAAAAGTGCTATGCGATGTGAATACACCATCTACTAACATTTCACTTTTCAAAATGTGTTCACATTCCACACTTAATTATAGACAATTACTGAAGGAATGCAAACAATTCTGTTTACGCTCTATCCAAATTCATTCAAGCCATACTGACAATTCAATTCCAGCAGCTCAGATCACCAACAAAAGAAACCAAACAGAAAAACATGCATTCAAAACAAAGAGCGAAGGCCTGAGTACGGATGTATGAAAGTGTCCTCTGGCTGAAAGTGCTTTTATTGAGTCAGGGAAGTAATGGAAGAATTCTTTCTTTTCTCTTGCTGGTTTCCGCCTCTAATGATTCCCCTACTGAACCACTCTTGGATGCACTCAACACAATATAAATGAGTAATTGCCAAAACATCCATTAAAATGTTTCAGTAAGGGAGAGAATTGTGGCCAATTGCCGTAGAACAGCGGGACACTAGACAATGTCTTGATTTTGATGTGCCTTCAGTGGAAAGCTTTGAGCTGGAAGGTTCTTAAGGAGGATATTTATAGGGTTTGGATTTATTCTTAGTTCCCCTCAGCTACTACACGGGTCAGCGATTAAATAAATGTAGAAATGCTGCAACTTTCTATAATTTTAATGCGACAAACAGACAGACAGACAGATAGATTACAGACAGACAGACGGACAGACAGATAGATTACAGACAGACAGACGGACAGACAGATAGATTACAGACAGACAGACATATATATAGACTATATAGACAGACAGACACAGAGGATAGATAGATGATAGATACAGTAGATAGCCAGACAGACAGATGGATTATAGATAGATAGATAGATAGATAGATAGATAGATAGATAGATAGATAGATAGATAGATAGATAGATAGATAGATAGATAGATAGATAGATAGATAAATAGACAGACAGACAGATAACAGATAAATAATGTGGATAGACAGACAGACAGATAGATAGATGGACTATAGACAGACAGACAGACAGATGATAGATACAGTAGATAGACAGACAGACAGATGATAGATACAGTAGATAGACAGACAGACAGACAGACAGATAGATAGATAGATAGATAGATAGATAGATAGATAGATAGATGGATCGATAGATGGATCGATAGATAGATCGATAGATGGATCGATAGATAGATCGATAGATAGATCATGTTCTGGTGTTTTAGTATTTTGTTTTGAGGAGAAACATTAATGTTAAAGCTCAGTGCAACTTTCAGCCAGGTGCGTGTGAATGAGGTGAAAAGGTCAAACCCTCTACCTTGCAGGTCAGCTTTGGTGAAACCAACTTTGTTAGCAGGAAATTTCCGAAATAATTGGATAATAAAAAAGGGTTTGTTAGTGGAGGAAGGTCAGCCAAGAGAGAGAGGAACAATTTATGAAGGATAAAGAGAGAGTAACAGGGGTAATAATTTTAGTAAGGCGGGGATAATGATAAGTTAATTTAAATTATTTTCTACAGTTAAACAAATGTACCTCATTCAGATATTTAATAAAAAGATTGTGGATACATCATACATTAATGGTAACTACTGTTAACAGGCCTTTGGTTAAGGCGCCATCTAGTGGTTACAGAGGCTCTCAGCATATCAGCAAAACAGAAGTTCAATAAAACAATAATAAAAACTGATTAATATATATATGATTTAGAAAGACAAAAACAACATGTGTAGAGGTTAAATCAGGTTTGAACTGAATGGTTTAAACATTGTAATGTGTCACAATTGTGTTATAAAGGTGTTATGAATCACTTATACCTTCACAGCCCCGTTCGATCTGCCCGCTGCGGAACAGAGCGTCATTGATGAGGTCTGGCAGACGACCGTTGAGATCCATGGACGCTAAGCAGCCCTGGAAACCCTCGCGAGACACCACCAGCTTCGGCAGGATCTGGTACATGTTGGGCCCCAGACCGGCCACAAACAGATCACCTGCAAAGAGTGTAACAAGACAACTCCCAATACATGTTTTGATATATAAAATGTCAAACGTATAATCAAAAATGTCATAAAAAGGTCAAGCTGACCTTTCAGGTCCAGATTTTTGGCTCCGTTGACCACCTGGCTGACAGACTTGGTGTCCACCTTTAACGTGTGTGTGTTGCTGGCGTCTCGAGTGATCACCACATTGTGCCACTGGTTGTCGTTAAGAGGACTGTCGCTGTTTCCCTTCAGAAGACTTGGTCCGTTTCCCAGGTCAAACACATAGTGGATATACCTGACAAACAAACACACACACACACACACTGAGCTCCATGTCCCAAATCCATTCAAGTGCACTTCACTGAAGAACACTCAGCCTAAGTACACACTGGAGCAAACTCAGATGATCAACTGAGAGGCTTCTCTATCAGATGGCCATAAGTGGACACTCGTTTTAAAGAGGCAGAGGTTTTATATTCTGTTAGAGGACAGGCCACAGACCAAGAGGATCAAGCATTTAGATGGACAAGGCTAATCATTCATGTCACGATCCCAGCCTGTGTTTCCCTGTCTTGTGTGGACTTTTATGTTATTTCCTGTTCTGCGCCATGTTTTGTAGTCCTTTGTAGTTTTTCTTGTTGATTAGTTATTATATTATATTTTTTTATTATATTTATTATAATTATATTTTATAATTAAGTGTCCCCAACTAAGCAAGCCAGAGGCGACAGTGGCAAGGAACCCAAACTCCATCAGGTGACAGAATGAAGAAAAAGACCTAGGGAGAAACCAGGCTCAGTCTTGTTTCCCTCATCAGCCCCTTGTGTATCTTGTGTATAATGCTGCCTTCATGTGCTCTGGAAAAGATGATATTTTCCACTTGTGAACTGGTATTTACCAGTGTGTTGTGTTCAAGTACTTTTGTTGTCGTAATGTAGTACCCGCAAGGTCTGTGTCAGTAGAGTATCTTTTTTGTCTTTACAAAAAAACAAAACAAAACAAAAAACGTAAATGTGGTGCTTTCTGATGATTAAACCATAATTAAAGGTGCCTTATGCAACTTGTTCCATAATAAAATATCCAATAATAACCCTTATATGTCATCAGCTAACGTTAAAACATAGTATCTGGCAGAGTGTCAGAACTGACATTCCCCCCACTGCCTTGGTAGCCAGCATATATTGGAGTCGGGACGTTTTGGGGCGTGTACATTTGTAAGGGTGTGTGTGAGGTGATAGCCAATGACAGGCTTTGAGGGCAGGTACACTAAGAGTTACAAACACGCCCAATATGTTGTTAAAGTAATGGCGGACGCAAGCCCTACTAGCGACGGAGCTTGCCAAAAAAATAAGAAAAGAAAATATAGCAATGCAAAGAGAGCATCGGATAAAGCCCGGAGTAAAACCAGAGTAAATCTGGGTTTGGCGTTTGTCAGATGGCGGCAGATGAAGTTTGCATTTGGATTGAAGAGCGATGCAGAGTTGGCCACGTTTCTATTGGACAGGTACAGTAATGTAATACCTAATTTATCAGGTTAGCTAGTTAGTCAATGAGTGCTCTAGCTATGTACTGCTGCTAGATTGTTATTTTGCTAGATATTGAAATTATTTGTTCTTGTTAGCTGATCCTACTTTATTAAATAAAAAAAATAATAACATTGATTTAGGAGTAGGATTTATTTCTGCGAGTAGGTCAACATGAGAACTAACGTTATGCAAACGTTAGCTAGCTAAATTACGTCCAAGCAGACGTTCCTTTATTCCATGTGCTGCTGGAAAATATTGTAACAACCTAATGTTCGCAAACATTCATTGTGATCTCTGCAAAAGAGAAAGTAAAAAATATGCTTTGTGGGTTCAGGTTGGTCGACCAAACGTAATAAATTGCACGGAAGTTTTAGCTATATTTTGCCTTGTGCAAGTTGGTCAAAAGACGCATATTGTTTATCCCCTATGCCTGGTACAGTACTGGATAGTCCAGATGACGTCGTGATTAGTTGAGCTGTTTATGTTTATTCTGTTTTCCGTAGTTATGAGAAGGGCCCATCTACTTCTACCCCATCCAAACGAATGTCGGAGCATTCAACTTTTGATTCTAGTATGAAAGTTTACCTCTGGGGAATGCATATTTGTGTAACAACATTGGCTATCGAATCATTCGTCGGTGGTTTGAATTAACAAATTCAAATACTCTGTGTTGCTAAAAACATTTGTTCTTGAATACAAAAGCTGGTGCACTTTGAACTCGTGAGTGCAAATCATGCTTCGGCTCCAGCTAGTCGGCGACAAATGGACTTTTACGACACTAATTGCACCTCAGAGACATTCCAAACCCCCTTCCCCTCTCTGGACTACAGAGAGATAACGAAACTTTCTCCTGCTACGTGACATCATACACACACACACACACACACACACATACATCCCTTTGTGTTTTGAATTAGGATAGAATATCCTTTAATATAAATACAATTACATTATGCATGTGTGATTAGTTTTGCTTTATAACAGAGATGTGGTTTCGAAATGTATTCTTTAATCAATAGTGTTTTAGTTAGAGAATGTTCACTAACATTCTCTGGCAAATTGCCTTCCCCCCACCCACTTTGTTTTATTGCCTAACGGAATGTCAAGCAACGGAGCTTTTAGGAGTGGAGCAGAATTAAAGTGTTAATCTTTCCTCCTACTTAAATTCTACATTTTCTAGATGTATAACCACTAAAGAAATGTAAACATGGATGTAATTTCCCATCTCATAATTTTTCTTTTACGTGGTGTAGTTTGTGTATCCTGGTAAACTTTGGTAATAAGGTTAGACAAATCAGGTGTGTACCGTGTTTAGTTCCTTAAGTTTCATCTCCATTTGTAGCTAGTGTACAACACATTTTGGGTAAACCTTATTTCTAGCCATGTAACTTTAAAATGTTTTTAATTACGCATATCTTATGTAACTTGGTGTTCCTAAAATCTTCCTATGACAAGTTTCATATCTCTGAAATTCTCTCAATCTAACGGAGTCGAATTCCGATAGCAGAATGAAGTAATATGCATTATTTTACACTTTTTCATATTTTGGGAGCCGAACAGCTCAAAGCCCATCTCCTCATGACTCATTCGAGTGGGCGTTGCCCCCGAGACAAAGAACTTTTCCCGCTTCAGATCTTTGGACGTTCATTGGTTGTTCGCGCGAACAGAGGCGTCAACCCATCTTTTTCCATAAAAGACCAACTCAGAGAGTTCTTGAGTGAGCACTTTTACGAACCCGCTTCATCAGCGAGAAGACCCATATAGCTCCCGTTTAGGGAGCATTCATTCATCGTTTCCGTGAATGAATTTTTCTTTTATTTTCTTTAAGTCTTTTCTTTATTTTCGTATTCGGACTCAGCGAAGCAAACGCAGCAAGCAACTTCAACTCAAAGAAAAAGACTCTTTTGAAAATCCCGCGGCCGCGCACACCGAAGCAAGCCCTGCTTTCTTAAAGAAACACACACAGCTGCTCTTAGGACACACGCACGAACTCGGCGTTCTTCAGCAACAAAGAGAACCATTTTGCAAGATAAGTTTATTGAACTTTTAAGGTGATTTGATTCCTTGTTGTCTCTCGAGGTTACCCTGCCTGTGACTTTGCCTAACTGTGATCGATCTTTGATCGCACATGTTAGTTTCACTTTCTCTCATCTCTCTCATTGTCCGATCTCTCTCTCTCTCTCTCTCTCTCTCTCTCTCTCTCTCTCTCTCTCTCTCTCTCTCATGTTCGTTACTCGTTTAGTCTTGTATTTTGTTTACGTGTCCTGTACATACATATTTACTCGTGTAAACTGTAGTATTTTTGTATTCATTAGTTCAATGTATTAGTCCAATTATTAAAAAATCATTATATCCTAGATTGTCTCTGTATAAGTGTTCATTTTACAAGTCAATGAAACGAAGATCAAGCTACGCTTTACAAATGCGCTACTGTTAAGTAACCTACATTTTATAAGAACAAGAAAGTAATTTCCATGGCGAGAAAATATAGCTTTCTTCGAATTATAAGAAAGAGATAATTTTGTTGAGAAGTTGATGGAATTAATTTTACGACCAGTTTGCGGGACAAACAACTGTTTAATTAATACATTAATTTCCCTTAAAATTATTCTGATTAATTGATCTGAAAGAGGGACCTTTTGGTATATTAATGATTGAATTATAATTCATTGTAGTTGAACATTGATGTATACGAATGGGTCTAAATTTCAGCTTCAATAATTTATTAATATTGTAAGAATATAGATGAATCAACCCGATTCATAATTTTGATTCCCTATAATCATTTGAGCTAAGTCATATTCTTTACATTTGATATTGCTCGCACAGGTTGCACACCAGTCTCTACCCTACCGTCTCAGCTGTGTAACTCTGATGGTCTGTCTGACTGCAGCCTGCAAGCAAAAAGTGTCTCCGCCTACTGGGAAGCAAAGCTGTCAATCAAACTCCGTTAGTAACCGTTACCAGTGTAATTCAACTAATTGCCTATAGGTGGCTCCAAGTTGCATAAGGCACCTTTAATAATAAAAAATAATAAAACGACATAAAATGATTAAATATGAACCAAGGAAATTGCAGCGAAGTTGAAAATTGAGTGTTAACGCATTATATTACAATTGTTAATGACACAACATTGTATAGGCTACAAAAACTATCTGCTAACAGTATTCACGACTCTTGCGTTGCTCTCCGCCATTTTGAAAAGGTCAAAGGTTATCTCATCTTGGCAACTCGTGCATCAAAATATTCTACAAGTTGCCCAGTGGAAAATACCACATGAGGGGGTGTTCATGTGCATTTTCCACGTCGGCTTTTGGTATTTACCATAATTACCATAGCACGTGAAGGCACCATAAATACTACCCCAGTGTTTCTCGTGTTCTTTGTCTGAAGCAAGTAAAACAAACAGTGAATTTGCCAAATCCATAAAAATTTGACCTGGTTTAAATAAGTGTGAGGACCTAAAAGTGTGGCGTACAGCAATGGGTAAATTCACATAGGCAAATTTGTCTCTAAAATTCTTTCACTCTAAACTGCTTTAATTTGAAGCGAGAGATACAGGGGGAGTGGCTTTATTGCATCAGATACACGTCACTGTACACTGAAGGTCCAGTTCACTGTACTGATTGGTCTCAAACCCAGAATAAAACCCGCTAAAAAACAAAGTTTGCTCAAACTAATCTAAGACTTGCCTGGGGAGCAATTGAAAGCGGCTTCATGCAACGGGCAACTGGTGTTGGCCTTATGTGGATGTACGGTGTTTGTTTTAGTTCCTGTTGTTTTGATTTATCTTGTTCCGGCCTAGATTTACTTCTGTTATCATGTTTTAATAAACCATCTGCTGCATTTGGATCCAACATCCTGTTTTTACTAAAACAGTCACCATTACAGTGGGACTCAATTTTATCCAACCTTGATTTTATTAAATAAAGAAGGTTTGATTATATTGGGTCAACATTATTTTTCCTCTGCCTGCACAGTCCTGGTTACATATACATTTAAAAAAAAAAAAAAAACTTTCCGAAGCATAACAATTTTAGTACTTTGATGAAAGATTGTCAAAACAAATCAAAGGTATTTTTCTTCAGAATGTTTGCTGATGATTTGTGCACAATATGATAGACAGTAAACTAAAACATTTAGATTTTATGAAGACGATTTATGTAAGTTTTACTTTTTGATGATTCTTTCCGCTAACTTGGTCTAATGAATTATATTTTAAACCTATTTGGTATTAGTAACAGAGAGAGACCAACATGTATGCTTAAAGTACAGCTCAATAGGGTTGGCTGATTCCAGAACTTTTTGAATCGATTCTGTTTTCAGTTTTTTCATCCATATTAATCAAGTCAATTTTAGACTTTTTTTTAAACATCTTATTACAAGTCTGAGATCCCTCTGGAAGCTAAGGTGAAATCCTCTGTAATATAACATTTGCAACAATTGAATGGTCTTTTGTTCACTTAACTCTCGTATCATTTTGATCAATCGTTTTTAAATCTGTTTTAACTCAGTGCTGATATGGTGTTTTGGTCATCAGTATTATTTCTCTCACTCACTGGTCGCCATTTGCTGATGAGAGCAAATCTGTTTGGAGAACAGATTTAAAAGATTTGTGTCACTAAGCTGAAACAAAATCCTAGCTTTTCCTCCTACTAATGTAATGACGTATATTACAGCAAGACTCAATGAATGAATCAGTCAGTGAACATGAACAAATCATTTCAGTGAACATATTCAAAAGATATGCATCATTGGAATGAATCAATTTCCTCAACATTAGCTATTCAAGGTCTTCTGGGCCATGTAGTAGTTTGATAATCTGGGGCCGTGTTCACAGAACATTTTATCTTACCACTAAGAATTCCTATTCCCAGCCAGGGAAACGGGGAAAACTCTGGTCCCGATCCGATCGGAGAGCACGCTAAATATGCTTATTTTACTCCTTTACTGTTCAATCATTTTTAAGTGTGAACTCGTGAAATAACTGCCACAGGTAATATGACATTATTTTCTTATATATTTATTAAAGATTTATTTTTGGCGCTTTTGCCTTTTTATTATGATAGGACAGTGAGTAGACAGGAAGTGAAGTGGAAGAGAGAAAGGGGGGATGGGATTGGGAAAGGTCTACGAGCTGGAACTCGAACTCGGGTCACCAGAGCTACCCACAAGGCTATCGGGCCAAACTTGATGTTTTATTCTTCATCATTCAATGCATTTTTCCTGTACATAAATTAACTTTAATGTTATGTCATCGCAGATTAAAATCTATAAATCAAAATATTGAATGCATTTAATCTAGTAGAGATTAGAATCTGGATGCAGAATAACTTCCTGGAATTGAACAGCTCCAAAACTAAACTGATGCTTATTGGTACAGTGGCGGCTACTCGCAAGGGGGGAGGGGGAGGGATCGGGATCGGGGGCGAGGCAGGCCAGAATCGACTCCATGCTGTCTCCGTCAAAATATTATTAATAAATATTCGAAAATATTCGAATATTAATATTAATAAGCAAACGAACTTCGAATATGATTTTTGGGCAAAAGTCAAAGCCCTAATATATATATACAGTATATAAAATTTGGATTTCATACATTCATTTCTTATTCAAACAAAATCCTGTTATCCAGCCATCTCCTCCCTTCTTAAGTTACCGGCCATTCAGAACTTCTACTAGCCAAAAAAATAAAAAAATAAAAAAATAATAATAATAATTATATATATATATATATATATATATATATATATATATATATATATATATATATATATATATACAGTCATGGTCAAAATTGATGGCACCCCTGATAAATATGATAAAAAATGGCTGTAAAAAATAAATCTGCATCGTTTATCCTTTTGATCTTTCCTTCAAAAAATTTGCAAAAATCTAACCTTTCATTGAAGTAAAAGAATTTAAATTGGGGGGTAAATCACATTATGAAATAAATGTTTTTCTCCAAAACACGCTGGCCATAATTGTTGGCACCCCTAGAATTTTTTATGAGAAAAATATCTCTGAAGTATATTCCCATTAATATTTACATTTTTAAGCACACCAGGGTGACTAGGAACATAAAATTGTCCAGCTATGACTTCTTGTTTCACAGGATTTTAAATATGAGGAAACACAAAGGCCAAATTCCCTTCATCATCCATCACAATGAGTAAAACCAAAGAATATAGTTCTGATGTGCAGCAAAAGATTGTTGAGCATCACAAAATAGAAAGTGGCTGTAAGAAAATATCTAAAGAATTGAAAATCCCCATTTTGACCATCAGGGCAATAATTAAGAAGTTATAATCAACTAAAGATGTTACGAATCTGCCAGGAAGAGGACGTGTGTCTATATTGTCTTAATGCACAGTGAGGAGGAGAGTTTGAGTGGCCAAAGACTCTTCAAGGATCACAGATGGAGAATTGCAGAGATTAGTTGAGTCTTGGGTGTCAGAAAGCCTATAAAAAAAAAGATCAAACAACCCCTACATCACCACATGTTGTTTGGGAGGGTTTCAAGAAAAATCCTCCTCGCTCCTCCAAAAACAAACTCCAGCATATTCAGTGGTCAGACACGACTGGAACTTCAAAAGGGACCGGATTCTGTGGTCAGATGAAACAAAAAAAAGGGCTTTTTGGCAGCAAACCCAGCAGATGTGTTTGGTGCAAACCAGGGATGAAGAGTACCCCATGCCTACGGTTAAATATACTGCTGGATCTTATATGTTGTGGGCCTATTTATTTGCTGGAGGTCCTGGACATCTTATTCAGATACATGGTATTATGGATTCTAGCAAATACAGTACAAACAGATAAAAAATCAAAACCTGACGGCCTCTGCTAGAAATCTTATAATGGGCCGTGGTTGGATCTTCCATCAGGACAACGGTCCAAAACAAACATCAAAATCAACACAAAAATGGGTAACTGAGCACAAAATGAAGCATCTGCCATGACCGTCCAGTCCCCTAAACTGAACCATTAAACTGAAAGTATTTAATAACAGGGTGCCAACAATTATGGCCAGCGTGTTTTGGAGAAAAACATTTATTTTATAATGTGATTTACCCCCACTTTCAGTTCTTTTACTTCAATGAAAGGTTAGATTTTTGTGAATTTTTTTAATGAAAGATCAAAAGGATAAACAATGCAGATTTATTTTTTATAGCCATTTTTTATCATATTTATCAGGGGTGCCATCAATTTTGACCATGACTGTATACACATATATATATATATATATATATATATAACATTTGGATTTCATACATTCATTTCTTATTCAAACAAAATCCTGTTATCCAGCCATCTCCTACAGTCAGTACAAAGAACATCAAAAAATGTAGGATGCTGGAAAATAACAATGTCTTTTTGTTAACCAAATGCTTTTTTTCAAGCGCGCTGTTTTTTGTTGCGTAGTGATGGTTATGTTCAAGTAAGCCAGATATGAGCAGATTCTGCACAATTCGCTGTATTTAATATACAGTCTCATGATGACTCACGAGTTGAGTATTTGCGTTAAATCAGTGCAGATTTGTCTTACACGAACTTCCACGAAGTGAGTAAACATAAAAAGTAACATGCCAAATTGGCTAGTGATTTGACAGTGTTACCCACCCCAGTTGATTTTTACCCGCATTTGGTGGGTTGGCGGGTGTTAATTTCAAACCCTGACAGGAACATTGCACGACTTAGAACTTTTCTCTCTTTTGCTGATGCAGAAAGGCTTATACTGTACATGCCTTCATTACGTTTAGGTTAGATTTTTGTAATGCCTTGTTCTCTGGCCTTCCAGCTAAATCTCTAAGCAAGCTACAGTATATTCAAAATTCTGCTGCTCATGTGCTATTAATGGTAGGATTGATTTTAAAATTCTAGTTTGAACATATAAAGCACTACATTAGACTGCACCAGCTATCTTTGCAATCATATTAGTGTAATTATACACTCCTTTTTCATCTCCGTTCTGCCAACTCTCTTTTACTTCATCAGCCTTCATGTTAACTTAAGATCGTGGGGGAAAGAGCTTTTTCATTTAAAGCCCCCAGGTTATGGAATGAGCTCCCTCTCACCATCAGAAATGCATCAACTTTGGAACACTTTAAAAAGTTGGTTAAGACACAGTTATTTAAAGTTGTATTTAATTTACTTTTGTATTCTTCTTACTGTTGCTTTTTGTTTTATTTTACTACTTTGGGTTTAGTGCCGGGGACACACTTAACGACTAGCTGAAACATTCTAAGACTGAACTGAACACTTACAGACCGTTTCCAACGACTGCAGCAGATTTTAAACTCTGACTGTGAACACTGACTGAACGCAACTGTCTCTGGCGCGTTTTGGCATGATCAGTCGTAAGTATCAAATTACATTCATAATCGGCCTTACAGTCATTAAGTGTGTCCCCGTCTTAAGAAAAGCGCATTATAAAAATTCATTATTAACATTATTATATTATATTATATTATATTATAGTTTGTGATTTAGTGACTTAAGAGTCCTCTTATCTACCTCTAACTTTTCACAGATTTAGCTCTAAAATGGTTTGTGAAATACTCTTAGAGCAAAAATTTAGGAGTCCAAAAAAATGGGACTGACAAGCCCATAATTTTTAAGAGTGTCTCCTAAATCAGCAAGTTAGGAGCTACTTTTAGCCTTAAGATGTTTTGTGAATAAGGCCCCTGGATTCTATAAAATGAGCACACTTTTAGCCATGTTCCTCCCAACTCCTCAGAATGGATTCTTTATGGGATAGATTCCCAGCCTTACCTGTCAACCTCAATAAAATAGCCATATAAAAACTGGAAATTGGTACTTTGAACCCTCTTCTTCCACTCACCCTTTGACAAGCTCCACGGCAATAAAATCATTCCCGTCTCCACTGTTGAAGAGAATGAATCCGTCACCCGAGGTGGTTTTGAACTGAAAGAACAGGTGCATGGTGCTATATGCCTGGAGGGTAGCAAGACCCAGATAGCTTCCTTTGGTCTTGAAGGTAACAGGATCGGCCACAATGGAGCGCATGCCAAAACGAGCATTTAGCTCACAGAAGTCGATGTCCCCATTCTTGCACATGTCGATGTAGAAAAGGCCGTTGAACTTCAGGCCTTGCAGGTGACCAATGAAGTTGGATGGAGCCGTGGAGGCAAAGCGCCGTTCTGTCAGAATCCCGGTCTCAATGTTACTGAACTCCAGCCGAGTGTGGTCACCATTCATCTGACCTGTGAAAGAAGAGTAGGAAGTCTTGGTAAAGTGATTAGTAAGTGATGGACTAATGCATTATATAGGGGGCAGATACTTATGGTCTGTTAAGTTTATACTGCATTCGTACCTTCTGCCACATCATCATCCACCATGAGTTTGAGGTTTTTACCCCGCCGCATCACTCTGACTGAGTGCCAATCATTGTCATTCACTTTCTGGCCAGCATACAATGTCTCTGGGCCTTTACCTGAGAATGATGTGTGTCAGTTAGTGTTTACACACACTAGCATTGCAAATCAAATTTCTGGCTTCTCATCATTTTAATAAATCATACCATGTGTAAAGGTCACACACTCATATGTGAGAAAAAAAAAAAAAAATTGGTATGCATTTTCAAACTTCTGTCATAAAGATGATAGACCACAAAAATATTTTAAGTGAGGTACATTGAGAAAGTCAATAATTCAGTGATAAGTCAGTTAAGTATCAAATCAACTATTTAAACTGCTGTTACTCAAAAAAGGTGAAAACATGAAACAAAACCAAAGTATGGCTGAGGTATGTGTGGAACAGCATATCCATTCTGCAGAAATGTTAAAGGGTTAGCACACCCCAAAAAATTTAATTATCCTATAATTTACTCACCCTCAAGTCAGCCAAACACAATCAGAGTTATATTAAAAAAAATATCCTGGCTCTTCCAATCTGAAAGAAGAAAGTCATATACACCTAGGATGGCTTGAGGGTGAGTAAATTATGGGATACTTTTCATTTTTGGGTGAACTAACCCTTTAAGTATACTAGTATGCTAGTAATCTGTAGTGCTATGTGCCCTATATGTGCTATATGCTAGTAATCCACTCCAAACGTAGAAGTAGGTATTTATTTTTTAAGAGTGCACTCATACAAATATACTAATAAAGATTGAGTAGAATTAGTCCAAAGCACTGATTGTTGTACAGATTTATTTGGCACCATTAACATAAGCTGCTCAAATATATAGATTTTTCAGACTTCAAATTATCGAGCATGAGGCAAAGTGCCCCTCTAAATGCACTGTAGAATTAAAATGGTTAATCAGCACTGTATTACCTCTTTCTTTACATCCATTGTGCTTTTAATTGGAGAATTAGCTTAATAAACAACAACCTTTAATTGAAACAAGCTCTACAAAGACGACTCTCTAAATGACCTGCCCTGTGTGTTTATACACATCTACACAAGTTTAGAGTTTTTATAGTTATTTAAGTTAGTTTAAGGTTGATGGTGACGTAACACTTGAGCAATAATGGTAATTAAATTACACCACATTAAGATTACTTTATAGCAAATTACTTTAATTTAGCAATACATTTGTTTTTCTCTGTCATTTATAGAGACACAAAGTCTTTTCCCTTCATTATGACAATTATACTTAATAGTGAACAAATGTCTTCAATGAGACCTCCTCAGATGTGAATGTGACTCAATGGATGATTTGGTGCTCTGAAGCCACAAGCGAAGGAAGACTAGGAAGACTATTTTGATTCACACAGAACACTATCGAACTGTTACTCAGTGGAGTGTTACAATGACTGCAGACTAAGATTGTCATGATTCCTGTCTTGTGTTCCCCTTGTCTTGTGTGGATTTTTAATTCCTGTCCTGTGCCATGTTTTGTAGTCCTTTGTAGTTTTTCTCGTTTATTAGTCTCCCAGGTGTTTCTAATTAGCCCCGCCCCCTTGTTATCTTGTTTAGCTTGTTTGCCTGTGTATATTAACCTCTGTGCTTCAGTTGTTGTTTGTCGGTTGTTGTACTGTAGCTGTTTCCTGTCCTGAGTTCTGTTTGTTCTATGCTTGCATATGGATTCTCTCTCCGCTTCATTCCTGCCTCTTCATAACAGAACGACCGACCAAACGATGAATCCAGCAGCTTTAAATGGTAATCTCCAGCCAAGTAGGCGTCTACGCCTGGTTCTTATCCCCAGGATGCCTGCTGCCACATCTGCCGAGCCGGAGCTTCTTCGCGTCATGCATGCAAAGCCTGAGTCTCTTCGCGTCATGCCTGCAAAGCCTGAGTCTCTTCGCGTCATGCCTGCAAAGCTTGAGTCTCTTCACGTCATGCCTGCCGAGCCTGGGTCTCTTCACGTCATGTCTGCAGAGACCGTTCACGTCACGTCTGCTGATCCAGAGACTGTTCACGTCACGTCTGCTGATCCAGAGACTGTTCACGTCACTTCTGCCGATCCAGAGACTGTTCACGTCACGTCTGCCGATCCAGAGACTGTTCACGTCACGTCTGCCGATCCAGAGACTGTTCACGCCACGTCTGCCGATCCAGAGACTGTTCACGTCTGCCGATCCAGAGACTGTTCACGTCACGTCTGCCGATCCAGAGACTGTTCACGCCACGTCTGCCGATCCAGAGACTGTTCACGTCTGCCGATCCAGAGACTGTTCACGTCACGTCTGCCGATCCAGAGACTGTTCACGTCACGTCTGCCGATCCAGAGACTGTTCACGTCACGTCTGCCGATCCAGACGGTTCAGTCGTCTCTGGGTCGTCTCCGCCCTGGCCGCCTGAAGGTTCGTCTCCTCCCTGGCCGCCTGAAGGGTCGTCTCCTCCCTGGCCTCCTGAACCGTCTGCTCCGCCCTGGTCGCCTGCACTTCCTGCTCCGCCCTGGTCGTCTGCACTGCCTGCTCCGCCCTGGTCGTCTGCACTGCCTGCTCCGCCCTGGTCGTCTGCACTGCCTGCTCCGCCCTGGTCGCCTGCACTTCCTGCTCCGCCCTGGTCGTCTGCACTGCCTGCTCCGCCCTGGTCGCCTGCACTTCCTGCTCCGCCCTGGTCGTCTGCACTGCCTGCTCCGCCCTGGTCGTCTGCACTGCCTGCTCCGCCCTGGTCGTCTGCACTGCCTGCTCCGCCCTGGTCGTCTGCACTGCCTGCTCCGCCCTGGTAGTCTGCACTGCCTGCTCCGCCCTGGTCGCCTGCACTGCCTGCTCCACCCTGGCCTCCCGTCTTGCCGCAATCTCCAGGCCCTCTTCCGCTCCACGGGCCTGGTCCTCCACCCCAGCTCCGGGTCCGCCTCCGCTCCACCACCCTCCTGGACTGTTTTGCTGAGGAGCGTCTGGAATCCGCTCGTTAAGTGGGGGGCTATGTCATGATTCCTGTCTTGTGTTCCCCTTGTCTTGTGTGGATTTTTATTTCCTGTCCTGTGCCATGTTTTGTAGTCCTTTGTAGTTTTTCTCGTTTATTAGTCTCCCAGGTGTTTCTAATTAGCCCCGCCCCCTTGTTATCTTGTTTAGCTTGTTTGCCTGTGTATATTAACCTCAGTTGTTGTTTGTCGGTCGTTGTAGCTGTTTCCTGTCCTGAGTTCCGTGTTCTGTTTGTTCTATTAAAGTATGCTTTCATATGGATTCTCTCTCCGCTTCATTCCTGCCTCTTCATAACAAAGATAGTCTGCCTTGTTTCTAAACTTATTTTTCACATGTTCTCTATAGATTTAAAAATAAAATAAAACATCTGTAGTGTCATGTCATGAACCAAGCAAAACAGCTTTAAAAACGGAATAATGTTACAACATTTGATTAGAGCAAAATAAATAAATACAATAAAAAATAATAATAATTTAAAAAAAATGTGGTAACACTTTACAATAAGGTTCATTAGTTAATGTATTAACTAACATGAACTAACCATGAGAAATATATTTGTTACTGTATTTGTACTGTATAATCTTTGTTAATTTTAGTTAATATAAATACAGTTGTTCATTGTTTGTTCATGTTACTTCACAGTGCATTAACTTATGTTAACAAATACAACTTTTGACTTTAATAATGCATAAGTAAATACTGAAATTAACATCCACAAAGATTAATAAATTTTGCAAAAGTGCAGTTTTAGTTCATGTTAACAAATGTAGTTAAGTAGGGATAATGTACATCCAGCTGGTTGCTCTCTAAAAATAAACCCCCGACAGGGTGATGAGGGGGCTGGGGGATTCCATCAACAACCGGCTGGATGTACATTCTCCCGCTTGTTACACGGTACTTGCCACATAAGTAAATAATTAGACACAAAATATTGATCTGAGTCTAAGAATTTTATTAGCACTTTAAACGCGAAGCTTCCGCAAAGAAAGCAGTTGCTAGCGCAGCAAGTTCAAACTAGACAGACATTTAAGAGATACGGTATAGTCATACCGCTTATTCCACAGCATTTTACTACATAAATAATTATGGAGATGAGAGATATTGATTTCAGATTAAACTCTTTTAAAATCATACCTGTTTGTATCTCATAATCCAACAGTGTACAAAACAATAGTCACAAAATGGCAGCAGCTGCGCTTGTATGAAACAAGAGAGAGCGAGTCCACGATAATGGATGGCATAATTAAATAACTGTATATAAAATATTGATTCGACTGAGTTTTAATATTTTATTAGTTCACCAAATGTAAAATTTCCACGAAGAAAAAACTTTCCTAGCAAGCGTATAGCGCTGCTGACTTCAGTAACCCGGATGAGCCAGTGTTTCTGTTTTCAATGGTTGTTATCTGGGAATAACATACCGGTGGGTGGCGCGATTGACCAATCAGAATCAAGTATTCACAGAGCCGTGTAATAATGTTAACTAATGAAACCTTATTGTAGTGTTACCAATGTAAGTTTACTTAAATGTAATCACTTTTATTGACAATATCAATGTTTGATTAAGTGCGTAGAAATAGTAACTTGATTATGTATTTTGCAATGCTTTACGGAAGTAAACCATTACAGCTGAGCCCAATTTATTTTGTTAACATTTTCAATGTTAACAACAATCTGATTGCTGGGTTGTTGAAGATAAAATCAAAACAACTTTCTACAAAACCTCAGAACTTATGGTAGGCAAGTATTAATTTGATTAAAATCTATTTCTTTCTGGAGAAAATGAATGGGATTTTACTTCTGAGACCAGACATTTGTGCTCCACAGGAAAAATAAATAAATAGGGGGAACAACCTCACAAATCTCTGCTAAAGAATGGGATGAGGAACGGGAGACTTTTAGATGAGTAAGAGCAGTTATATTTTTTCAGAAGAGCATTACAATATTTTAAAAAATTGCATTATTTTTTTTAAAAAAAGAAGCTTAAATATTAACATTTTAACAGCATATAAAACATGGACAAGGATGTACACTACCAATCAAAAGTTTGGACTTTATTAATTTAGCTTTCTCATATACTTAAAAACCCTTTGATTTAAAGGCTTAGACCGTTTGTTATGCTTAATTTGTGTTCATAATCATTACATACTATTAAAAAACTGCAAACAAGAATAAACACACATTAACACGTGTACATCATTTTATGTATTTATTACTGTTAGTCAAACGCATTCAACTTTTAATAATAATAAATGATATAAAACAATTTTTACTTATTTATATAAATCTATATAGTATTGTCTCTTTATATTTTATGTAGTGCACTATATATAGTGGATAGGGAGCGGTTTCGGACACAGCTTAAGACACTAAAACTGAAATGTAACATTTCAAGAAAGTTTGAGCTGTGGAGCAGTGAATGAAAAATGTTGAGCACACGAGAGAAGTTATTTAGGGCTGTTTCACGAGTTCACACTTACAAATAAGTCAGATAGAATAAATGCGTATTTGGCGTGCTGTCCGAGGAGAGGGCTCCGGGCTCGGTATTTGGCCCGAACCCAGAGTACTCCCCCCGTATTCCTGGCTGTGAAAGAACAAGCCAAGAGTGAGGAGTCGGGGTGGTGGAGGGATGCTGAAAACTGTCAAGGAAGTTAGGTGAGTTGACAGAGTGAATATATATATATGCTTCCTCTCATGCTGATAGGGTAGACATGGTAATTGTTTGATGAGTTGATTGATTGATTGATTGCTTGATTATTTGAACGTGCTCCTCCCGAACTTTGTTAATAAAACATCATTTAAAAGCATACCATGATACACCTCATGAAGCTAGATATTCTGGGCAAATAGTGTTAAATTTGGAGAAATTCAAATAATTTTGATTTATGCAACACTTTGCCATACTTCTATTTGTGTTATATCATAGCTTTGATGAATTTACTACTAATCTAAAATATGTCCAGATTATATTAAAGAATGCATACGATTGAGTCCAAACTTTTAAATGCTAGTGTAGGTTAGCAACACTGTTTAAAACATTTGCTAATACTTTGACTGTATATGGGAAATAAATAACACATAATTTCATTAGCTAAGGACTGAGTTTCTTACAGCATTCATCTAAAAAAAATACAACAGGTTAAGAAATGAGTAGAACAAACTGAATAAAGACTTACTGGTGTTACAGTTTATCCTGCCACAGTCTAGATGGGGAAGAACAAGTGACAGATGAAATCGCATCCTTCAAGGATACAGCTGCAGACATCCAACAACAGAAACACCACCTTCTGGGGACGAGCACATGAAGCGGCGGCCATTCTGGACTCTTTTCCAACAGCTGTTTGAGCATTCTGGACAATATTGTCTGATATACTGTAACTCGTTTTGCCAATTTGATCCAACGTATCTATGTTAAATGTGTATATTTGTGTTATTATTAACATGTAGCTTAACATGCAGAGACAATTATAAGTAAACCATTCTTAAGGAAGATTTCTACAAAATTCAAAACATTTTGGCTGTATCTAAATATTGTTCTTTTTGTCTCTCATTTTGAGCATCCAGACTAGCCAAATTTTAATGAATATAGTAATAATCCATTTAAAATGGCTGCCTGCTTTAAGCCAAATGGATTCATCAACCTGGGTATTCTTTGTCTTTCTTTATATCTTCCAAATTACTGGTCACCAACTGTAAGAGGAATTAGACAGAGAACTGCAGTTTTTTATGATAACTGGAACTGTTATCTGGGCTGGAATCCATATGGCCATTTTTATCATGTGCCGTCAACCACAACAGAAAAGTGGGAGCAAACAGCCTCGGTCCAAAAAGCACCAGCACCACACAAACTTGTAGCATGTTCTTCATATAAAAAAATAATAATAAAAAAAAAACAGACAGTCATCTCAATTAAGACAATATACTGAACTAGTGCAATGGATACTGAATGTTCTGGTTGTTATTTACACTAAGTGTATGAATGGAAAATGACAAATTGTAGCACTGAAACTAATTGATTTGACTATTGAATTGACTGAAATTACTTTTAATTTTGATGTTGCAATATATTTAAGATATGGATCATCTGGCCCTTTCTTCCATCTGGACATGGTGTGCATATGGGTGGATGTTAGTAGAAATGACTGTGTCTGTGTCTGTGTCTGTGTGTGTGTGTGTGTGTGTGTGTGTGTGTGTGTGTGTGTGTGTGTGTGTGTGTGTGTGTGTTGTGGCCACAAGCTGCAGGTGTGCTGGATGCTCTGGTCTCGGGCTGTTTGCTTACAGGGCCGCAGGCTAAAGGCCGTTGAAGGGGTGAGTACCATCTTTAAACAAGGCATGATAAATGCCGATAAGAGCGAGGGATGGGGATGGATACATATTTTCCTGATAACGTGACAAAAATTGTTGTGCAGATGTGCACCTGACTGTTAAAACCACCTTACCATAAGAAAAACAGCAGACACAAATACTGAAAAAGTATCACAAGAGACAGTCCTGTCCACAGCATATCATTTAGGGCTGGGTGATATATTTTATATGTATATGTATATATGTGTATATCACTATGACTTTAGCATGTTTTTCTTGTCTGTGCCAGTAGGCCAGTTTAACACCCATTCCTTGTGTCAAAAAGTTTACAAAGAACTTTTTGATAAATATTGTATGTTTATCATTTGTAGGATGGGCAAAAAAATTATTAAAATAGAAAAATGCAAAACAGAATAATTTTAATTAAAGTGATTAGAATTCTTTCTTGTTTTCATTTTGTAAAAACAATCTGAAACATGAAAAACAACTTTATTATTTGAAAAAAAAAAGAAAGAAAAGATTTTCACAAACTTTTTTCACCGAAGACAGACAGATAGACATAATATATATATTTATTAGGGCTGGGCGATATATCGCATGACATTGTTAGGCGCATCTCGTCAGTAAAGCCGGTTCCTTGATTAGTAGTAAATCGCCATCACCTGCTTTCAGATGGAGCGGCATTCACTACAAAGAGCCGTAGTTAACTGACAAGCTGAGCCATATCGCATTAATTATCGCAGGCGATATACGTCCGCGATATTAATGCGATATGGCTCAGCTTGTCAGTTAACTACGGCTCTTTGTAGTGAATGCCGCTCCATCTGAAAGCAGGTGATGGCGATTTACTACTAATCAAGGAACCGGCTTTACTGACGAGATGCGCCTAACAATGTCATGCGATATATCGCCCAGCCCTAATATATATATATATATATATATATATATATATATATATATATATATGTGTGTATATATGTATAGATAGATAGATAGATAGATTTAGCTATATCGCCCAGCCCCAATATAAATGCTGCTTTCATTACATAAGATTTTAAATAATCAAATTACTCAGATTTTTAAACCATTGTTTCTCCAATGCAAGTAAATCAATGAGCATGTGTATGAGAATGACTGGCGCAGATGTGTTGCTTCGATCATGAGGTCAGAGGTTACGTGAGACAATGATGAGAGAGCGCCCGATGACAAAGCAAGAGAACGAAAAACAAACTGGAGCAATCCATGCAGAACAACAAAATAACAACAGTTTAGTTGTAGTGTAAGAGAGATGATAACATCCAGTAACTTGCAAATATAATAAATAACGGACGATCGAGGAAGAGAGAATGGTAGAGAGAGAGAGAATGTCAAATATAGCAGAATACAATACCTAAATTGACGGTCAGTCTGACACGGCCGCTGTCCAGCTCTAGTCGCAGTGTGTCTGCGGACTCACGTGATGTGGCAGCCATCAACAGGCCAAAGGCACGCTGGGACATAAACCGCAGAGACACGTCCTCTGCTTCTGTGTGTATTACCGTCGGCATCACCACCTTCATATACATACTGCCATCATAGCTTAGAATAGACGCCTCTGTGGAGAAAACAGACACACAAAATAAATAAAGATCAAAAGATCAAAGATCTTGCAAAGAGTCCTTTAACTGGACTTTATTCACACCAAGTCAATTCAAATGTGTTCAGTGATTTAAACAAAACAATGCGTTTCTATGAAGTCTTTCACACCTGAGTTCAAAATATCAAACTTTAATGATTCGTTGTTCACACCAAATTGGTGTACAAAAGTTTTGATATGAAAACATGCTTATGAATGTGTTTTGTTTTATTTGGTCACATAAAAAAAAATGTGTGAAAAGGCCTTTACACATTTTTGTAACAAGTGATATAATTTATAAATGGTGGCACATTTAGTGCCCATTCGAAAAAGTGTTTGTCATTTTTTTTGTAATGAAAATGTGCCCGAGTAAATTTCAGCAATAGATTGTAAAAGTCATATAACATAATTTTTTTTTTTTTTTTTTTTTCATTTTAAGGATCAAAAGTGGGTGGAACATTTTCATGAACAAATAAATAAATTATGACATTAAATGACTTAACATAAATGACTTTAAAATATTAAAGTGCTGAATATATATATACAGTGCTATGCATAAGTTTAGACACCATACTAAAGTTGACTAAAAAGGATATGAACTAAAAATGGAAACTGAACTTAATGCCTTAATTTAAAAAATTAGGAAAAATCCAACCTTTAAGGACACCAATTTTCTTTGTGAATGAATAATGTATCGTAAATAAATAAATGTTCTTCCTTAAAATACAGGGTGCATAAGTTTGGACACCCCTATGTTAAATTCCCATAGAGGCAGGCAGATTTTTATTTTTAAGTATTTTTTTTTTATTTTTTTTTTGGATACTATGCATCCTGATAAAGTTCCCTTGGCCTTTGGAATTAAAATAGCCCCACATCATCACATAGCCTTCACCATACCTAGAGATTGGCATGGTTTTATTTCAGTTAGCCTAATAGCTAGTTTGATTTGCATTGAGAGATGATCTTATGGAAAGTACCCCATGCCAATCTCTAGGTATGGTGAAGGCTGTGTGATGATGTGGGGCTATTTTAATTCCAAAAGCCAAGGGAACTTTATCAGGATGCATAGTATCCTAAAAAAATAAATAAAAAAAATACTTAAAAATAAAAATCTGCCTGCCTCTATGGGAATTTAACATAGGGGTGTCCAAACTTATGCACCCTGTATTTTAAGGAAGAACATTTATTTATTTACGATACATTATTCATTCACAAAGAAAATTGGTGTCCTTAAAGGTTGGATTTTTCCAAATTTTTTAAATTAAGGCATTAAGTTCAATTTCCAAAAGATGATTTTTTATTCCTCTTTTTAGTCAACTTTAGCATGGGTGTCTAAACTTATGCATAGCACTGTATATATATATTTTTTTTTTTTTTGATTTACCCTGGCAATTCTGGTGACAGCGCCACCTACAGGTTATTACATTTTTCAGATTTCATGGCTTTTATTTATTTTTTGCTCACCAGCCACTGTGGCTAGTGGTTTTCCAAAGTTATTAGCCACTCAGCATTTTCACTGGCCATAAACTTGGCATTGATACCATGGGGAAAAAAATGCTTATAGATTTTTTTAGTATTAGCTCATAATTTGGCCGCAGGCTGCTTTCACTTTAAGACCTCACACACAAATCCATTATACTGTTACACATGTGTTTCTTTTTCAACTGTTCAAGTTAACTTAAAACATAACTCACTGTGTTTACGTGAATACTCGCCAAGACCAGCATTTTGACATTATTTTGTTGGTGTCTTTGCGTTCTTTGGTTTATGCGGATTCCAACAATCTCTTTTTTTTTTCATTTTCCACAATTTTGCTTGTCCACCATTTTGAAGTATATGACAAACAGCTTTTTTACTCCTCCTCCTACAAATGTTGTCCAATTTTGTCCAAATTACATAACAGATTTGTGATATTTGCTCCCATTACAGAGAAAAAACTTTCTGAAATCGATCAGGTTTGTGTTTGTTGTCTTATGCTATTTTAGCTTAGCATGCTAATCGGTCGTCAAGCTAAACATTTGTCATTCTTGCTAATGTGGCTCTTCTACTAATCAGGCTAACAGTGAGCATTAGCGGCAGCTACGTTGGCTTCACATTCTAATTGGCTAACATGCAGACTAATGCTTTTGTGAGTGCATTGTCACACTGGAAGCACTCCTTGCTATCAAGTTAAATACGTGTCCTCTGCCTGGCGCTCCGTGTTAAAGGAGAACTCCGGTCAATTTTAACATTGAGCTCATTTTTTTGTAAATTTGGAGTGCTGTCGGTACAGAGAACAACGACAAAAATCGGTGTTGCCTACACCGTGTTATCCTCTTTTTAAAATTTGCACC
Source organism: Squalius cephalus (assembly GCF_949319135.1). NCBI lineage: Eukaryota > Metazoa > Chordata > Actinopteri > Cypriniformes > Leuciscidae > Squalius > Squalius cephalus. The sequence continues at coordinate 21,138,707 of NC_137133.1, read as the reverse complement.
CTGTTGACTTAAATGGGGCAAGTTTTAAACCTGCTTTTAGCCTCTTAACAGCAGTTAGTTAGTTACCTATGATCACGCGCGTTAACTCGACAATCGACTACTGTGGACTTCGACCAAAAACAGGAAGTATATACAGGTATGAGCGCTGGCTAAATTAACATCATTTTTATTCATATCTTTCACATCTACTGCAGTCAGATTCACCGTGTTCACTCTGAAGGAATCACTCACATTGGCTGTGCACTTGTAATGACACATCAAGGATGTTAAGAGGCTAAAAGCAGGTTTAAAACTTGCCCCATTTAAGTCAACAGGGTGCAAATTTTAAAAAGAGGATAACACGGTGTAGGCAACACCGATTTTTGTCGTTGTTCTCTGTACTGACAGCACTCCAAATTTACACAAAAATGAGCTCAATGTTAAAATTGACAGGAGTTCTCTTTTAAGCAAAGCACACTGGTCCAATGATTTGCAGCTTATATTTCTTGTTTATTTTTTTCAATGAAACAACATATTGAAATATATGTTTTTGTAAATTCTCTTACGTATGCATAAATTATTTAAGTGACAAGTCAAAATTATTTTTATTCATATGCATTGATTCTTATCCTTGTAATTCATGCAAATCCTTTCAACCACCTTAACACACACACATACACACATAACAACCCCACCAATCTACATTTACTAGTGCTGTAGTGTAATAAATATACTGCATAATACCCTCTTTTCTTCATATTCCCACCTTCCTATAGTATAAAAACTAATGATAACACGATAAAGATCTCTTAATGCAACACTGTCACCTCTAATCCACAATCCACAGTTGTTTGTTTTTGTGCCGTCTGCTCTATCTATCAGTTCCTTCTCTGACCACAGAGGCGCTCCTCACACACAACATTTCTAACAAAGTCTCCCATTTCCATTCACATAACCGGACAAAACGCTCCAGCACAGACCTGAGAGGAGATTCAGGGGAAATGGATTTAAAAAGGCAACCAGCTGTGAAATACCTGCCTGGAGTTTTAGAGGTGAAGAAAGAAGAAAGGGCCTTTGGCTGAAAGAGGAGCTGACTGCCTTTGTGTAATGATGGAGGAGTCTGCATTTAACGCATGAGTCATTGTGCGGAAAATAATGTGCATTACACGCATGTACAGCTGTCATGTAATATGTGATAGGACACATTAAACAAATCCGTCAGGCTGGCGGTGCAACAAGGAGAGGATCGTGACATAATTAAAGTGACAAATATTAAAACATCATTACTTTAGGCTCAATTTGTTTCGTTATTTTGCAGTTATGAGCCGTGGCGAATTGTATTAAATATTAATTGTATTAAGTTTATATATATATATATGCTTGTTTGAAAGGTAGTTCTGACTTTTTTTTTTTTTTGGTGAAAAAGTTTTTTTATTTTATTTACAGATAAGGAAAAATCAGTATCCTTTGCATATAATTAATTTGTCTTTGTTCATGTTGATGCACTCTGAGAACAACAGGGTTGTGTTCAAGCAACTCTATTAGCATGTATTAATTCATAAATAACAATCAATTCATCATACATTAGAAAACTAGCTTCCCTGCTGACACTGTTACACACCTGCTGAGTGTCGAGGGAGCTCTTAAGCATTAATGTAGAGCGTATTAACCACCTGTATTTAACCACTAGCCTTTCTCAAAGCAAACTGAGCAGACACTATCGACAGGATGCTATGTCTTCCACACCATATCAAAATGTTTGTGTGTGATTGTGCTACTCAAAAACACACACACAAATATTGCACAGCACAGCTGGATGTTTTGGGGAGATATCAACAGCTCCAAAGCTCATTTTGACTGGTAATGAGGAGATGTGCGTTTCCAAAGTGGCTTGCTGGAAATGAAAGTCAGCAGCACTTTACATAATTACCAACCAAATTGCCAGTGACAACGGGAGGGGGAGGTTATTAGCATGAGTGCTACGACACTCCACTGTATAGACTAGAGAACAATCTGTGTTTACAGGTTACACAAAGACTGTCTCTTCCGTGACTGGAGAATTTCAATAACCAATGAATAGCAAATTACATGACAAAAATATATGTAAATAATATAAATAAAATAAATAAATAAACAAGAAACAAAAATGAATGCATAGCAAATATAATATAACAAATATTTTATACTATATATTAATTATTGTAAGTATATATAATTTATTCTTTAAATCATTTCAAGACACCCTTAAAAAATAAATTCATGATTTTTTTTTTAAAATACATAAATGACCAAAATAGATAAATAATCATAGTATATGCAATACATAAAACTGAAATTTTTATTTTTATTTTTAAATAAAAAAAATAAATAAAATAAATGTAAATATTAAATGAAGACAAAATAATAATAAAAACATATTATATTTCAGTTATTTGCCAAGGCACCATTTCTCATTTTCATTTAGTTTAGCCTAAAGTACTAAAATAACTAAAACTAATAAATGAAAATGACTAAAAATTAAAAACAAAATTAGTAAAACTTTTAAAATTAAAGTTAAAGTGAAAACATATATATATATATATATATATATATATATATATATATATATATATATATATATATATATATATATATATATATATATATGTATTACATTCTAATTCAAAATATTAACAAAAACAATAATAGTATATAAATGATTCTAAAACAACATAAGACTGAAAATAATAATAATAATAAATAAATAAAATAATTAATTGGTGGCAAACAGTAGCACCTGACATTTCCTGCATGTAATCCAGGTTATGTGACATATCCAGAGCTTTACAGGGCCAAATGGAGATCTACAGTCAACCTCTCCATCCATCCATCAGAAAACAGGGAGCTAGTGCTTAAGCACAGAGGTCGATTGGTCTACTGGTGCATTCATTTTAGGCTGGGAAATACATATAAATTCAATTTAAAATAAATAAATAAATATACTGTACATCCAAAAATGTTTTCTAAAGTTTTTGGTCATTTTTAATGCACATTTTGTAAACTCAATGGCTCTTTGGTCAAAAGAGGTTCCCAACCCTTTTCTTGGGCATACATATTTTCTGTGTATCTGGGACTATTGTTCAGTACTAGCAGGCAGTATAATAGCATGTTTGCCAATGTTTTAGGTTGATGCTAGTACGTTTTATAGAAGACAGAGAGGAAAAGCTGTACCTTTTCCAGAAAGTATTGATGATAGTTCTGTCAGGTCCATTAAGTCAAGAACACACAGACAATAAAAATAATTTAAGAATTTTTATTGAATAGATTGCAAACAAGTTGATGTTCCTGATTTGAAATTTGGCGGTATGGCTCTGTTCAGGGAGTCCTCTGACCTTTCATGAGCACCATGAAATAGCAGAGAGTCAGAGGACAGCAGCAGAAGCATTAGGGAACGCTCACACAGTTTAGGACTGTGAGAGCTAAAATATCCCCCTGTGAACAGAGCAGGCAACATGACATAAGCAAATGCCACGTTATGCATAAGGATGAGCTGGGGAGGTGGCGGGCAGCAGAAGCGAGCAGCAAGCATGTATGAGCAAACTGAATGTGCTTTAAATAGGGCGCCTTGTTTGAGCTTGGCCATTGAGCAGCGAGGGGAGTTAACCAGCTAATGCAGCTCAGCTGAAGCAGCTCAGCTGGAGCAGATCAGCTGACGGGACAGTGTTGTTAGCAAATAGCATTAGCAGCGTCTTGACTACCTGGCCTGCCAGAACTGACGCTGACGCTCAATTGATGGCAGTGAATCAGAAAATAAGGTCGTAGTAAGAAAGGAAGAAGTTGAGATGAAGAATATAAGTCATAGATTGTTGTGGAAGTCAGGTACTGTAGATTGTCCTATGGCAGATTGGAAGATGCGATCCATACTACAACCAGAGGTCAGGAAAGACGCCACTGGCTATTGGCCTCACTACACTGACAAACAGGGATGCTCCAAATATGATGACTAAAGTTATATGGAAAGTGTGGGGCTACACTGAAAAAGAAGAGTCTTGTTGATTTTCACTTGTGCTCCAATCACTGATTTGGAATTCCAGGATTTTTTAAATGTTTTTTTTTTTTAAACACTAAGACATGGTTTCACTACTTTCCAGGCAGCGAAGTGGCATCTGAATTTGTGTCAAGTGTTTGACATCTTTGCAAGTTTTAAATGAAATATAGTAGTGCAAGATGAAATGGAATGTTAACAAAGGGTTTTAAAGGTTTTTTTTTTTTTTTTTTTTTGGAAAGACTAAGACCCTTTCACTGCTTTCCAGATATTGAAAATGGATTTGAATGTGAAGTTTCAGACAATTTGCCAAAAATAATTTACCCTAATAGAACAGCTTAAATATGTCAAATATAAAATCATTTATTTTTCTAGCTGTGATTTCATAATTAGTCCCATGGAGGGTTATATGTCTGAATTAGGATGGTGAAATTGTGAAAAGGATGGAGAAATACTCAGTAAAGTCCACTTTGAGAGGGACAACCAGTCAACTGGAATTTGCCCTAACACTATAAAGGACAGTGATTTTGAAATGTTGTCACGAAAAAAAAAAAAAAAAAAAACCTGGCTGTTTGGCCTGTGACCAGTAGAGGGCAGAAGAAGACTGCTTTTTGGATTTGGATGCTTTCAGCGCTGCTCAAAAATGAACTAGAGAGAGAGAGAGAGAGAGAGAGAGAGAGAGAGAGAGAGAGAGATCAGGAGATTGACTGAGGCAGATATTTGTGTCCGAGTGTGTGCACGCATGAGTGTGTTTGTGTAGGTATGAAAGAAATCTCAATACAAGGTCTGTTACCATAACCCTGCCATGCACATCTCTGTCTCTCTTTCTCTCTCTCTCTCTCTCTCTCTCTCTCTCCCTCTCTACATTCTGCTCTGGAGCTTTGTCAATTTCTCACATGACCGCTTTCTGAAAGCCACATTTCCTTGCCCATGTGAAGGAACACGTGTTTGTGTGTGGGTCAGGTTTTGACCGGCTGTCCTTACAATCATAGTAAACCTGACATCACCAACATTGTGTGTGTGTGTGTGTGTGTGTGTGTGTGTGTGTGTGTGTGTGTGTGTGTGTGTGGGGGGGGGGGGGGGGGGTCAATTGGGTCATGGGGATAATAGCATAATAAACATACTAAATTAAATTGTAAAAATGCAGAAAGATTCATGAGAGGGTTATGTTAGGGGAGAGATTTGATAAGCTCAATACAAGAACAACAATGGAAAGTCCTCTCCTCTAATAGAAATACAAATGTGTGTCAGGATCCAGCTAGTACTCAGTCAACAGTCAAACCTGAAAAAATCCACAGTCCGGGGATCTACACTGTAAAGGACTAAATGATGTCTCATGGTCTGATGATGATGGTCTGTCCCATTTTTTTATTCACATTTGTTCACTGAATATGTGTCAAATGTCATAGTCGGAATAGAAAAGTCACATGTAACCATGTCAATCGGAATGAATTGGCCAAATCCGATAAAAATTTCATTCAGATTTTAAGTGGTTGTTTAAACCTTTTCTAATCCATTCAACAGAATATGTAAACACTTGATCGATTGAAAACTGAATCTGGAAAGTTCTGTGCATGTACAATGACGTAGAAAAGGCGTAATGACGCAAGACTCACGGAACAAGCTGTCTTTATTGCTAAATAAAGTGTCATAAATGACTGCAATGTCATTCTAAAATTCTCCTCATTAGTCTTTGCTTCAGACTTCCATCTATGGACGCCGTGCTTTAGGCACGGGAAGGGGCTTTTTTACTGCATGATAAAGAAGCACAACACAAAGCTCGGCTCATGTGCTCGTCATCTCCTAATCAGGACCCGATATAGATGAATATTAAGGGCCAGATTTACTAACAGCTTGCGCCAGCACAAACTACTGTCAGGATTTACTAAAGATACCTTTTGTTTGCGACTGAAACAAATGGTATCCATGTAAACATAGCTATTGATCCTTGATATTACACGCTGAGGCACTTTCTAAAGCCAGTAGATATGAGGAATTCAATCATCATCATCTTTGTCCTCCTCTTCTTCCTTTCAGTGCATCTGGTGATAGCATGTGTTTATTTTAAGACTTGAATTTACACACATGGATTAGAGAACTACACTTCAACATCCACTTCATCTAAGCATCAAACAAATAACGCAAAGCTCTGATATTCCTGTGTACATATATGCAACAAACCCAATCTGATGATATTTGTTTCAGTCCGTCACATCCACTTACTGGCTGGAACCGGTTACTATCAGTGTGCAGTGGCTAAATCTCGAAGCTTCTGGAGCAGCCCACATCAGTTACCATCTCCTACCTCAAACGACTGTAATAATGGACACCAATCCCACCCGTACCAGTGTAATACAGATCTGTCAGCCTGGTCTCAATGTTTATACATAGTAGGGATGTCACGGTACCAAAATTTAATTAGTCAGTTCCAATAGCAGAAACATTTTGCGGTCCTCAGCACCAATTTCGGTACCATTAAATTGATCTTAAAGGTCCCATTCCATGGATTATTTTATTATTTTATAATGTTTCCTGGGGTGCCCTTATAATGTTAGTATGTTTTTTAGATCAAAATTTTTTATAATTTAGAAATAAAAGGCATTTTTCCTAGCCTGATTTCATCACCTGATTTGAACGCTCTGTTTGAAGGGGCGTGTCTGCTGTGAGACTTCAATGTAAACGCCCTCTGCTGTGATTGGCTGACATGCTTTCATATGAAATATCTGGCATTACATGTGGAACTATCTGGAAAACTTTTACTATTACAGCTATTATACGTTTTTACTATTACAGCTATCGGGATTAACGAATCGTGAGAAGTTTTTTAAGTATTTAGATCTATTTCAATCACATAAAAGGTTGCAGTGATGAGCATTGAGCAGATGACAGTCTGTTGATCGCGTGAAAAAAGATCTTATCATTGCAACGCAGTTTCTGCACTCACTAATGATTTCACCAATGCAAACATGAGGTATATAAATACAGTAAGAGATTCGTTGTGCAGTGTAACAGCGTCATTGATTTCATAACGAGTTTTGGCAAGTGTCCAGATAAACTCGCGCTGTGTGATTGACAGCTTGGGCGATTGGAAAGGGATGGTTCTATGGAAGTAAAATAATGTCAAATGTTTTTGAAACAAAAAGCCTGTTGAATTGCACTTCTTGAAAAAAAATAGGCATTGCATTAACCATGCTTGCATTTTAATGCATTGTATTTTTAGGGCTTGCATTTTTATGGGCTGAAATTCAACATGGTTGAATATTTAAGCTGTGAATATTTCAATTAAAAACATTTCAAACACATTTTCATTATTAAAAATTCAATAATCCATATTCACCTTTCATATTTCACTTCCAAAATATTCAAACTGTTTAAAAATACAACCTATAATATTCAACAGGCAATTTTCGGTCCATTTTATTTCGCTTTGAAAATTCGCTTCCACAAATTCGGTAGTTCAAATTCGACAGAAAATATTACGTTGACATCCATGAACTGCAGGAAGAGCAGTAGATTACCGAGCGTACTCTCCATCTGCTGTTAGTCGGCTTCACCAGCAGGTGGTGCAAAAGCTCGTGTTGTTGACGAAGACAGAGCAACAGTTAGAGCAAGCCATTCATTCATAAAACTCATCAATGCAAGTGTATTTGTGATTATTATGACGGCGGTTTTATGTTAAATTCAGTGTCTTCACAGTTACTTTCCCTGTGTAGCCTACAAGCATCTTTCTCTACCGTTAACAAGATTATAATGTTATTCCCCGATGCGGATATACAGATCCAATATTACATTTTTGAGGTTGACATATATTTCTCTTGGTTGTTTAGTTGCCTTAACTTTATATTGTGGCGATGTGCTGCATGCAAGCTATTAGGGTTTCCCTCAATACTTAAGGATTCACCAGCTGGACATATAAAACGCTTAACGTATAGCTTAATGGACTAATTACAGTGATATAAAAGACCAAACTCGTTTAATGCTGAGCGTTTCCCAGTGATAGACTGGCATAAAGTTGGCTTGACGTTGGACATTCGCACATTTAGGGACCGTCTCTAAAGTGTAGGCTATACGACTTTGGTATACACGTTTCTAACTTCAATAGCATTTGAATAGAACAACTTACAGTCATAAAACCAACTATAAAGTGTTCATGTAGTGTCAGGCATAATGCGCACCCTTTGGATTTTTTTATATTTATTCAATTAAAGTTTGCTATTGAAGTTAGAAACGTGTATGCTAGTGTTTTATGCAACTTTTGAGACGGTCCCTAAATGTGCGAATGTCCAATGTCAAGCCAATTTTACATTTATTAGGCTACATTTAGTCATTTATTTAGCAGACGCTTTTATCCAAAGCGATTTACAGTTAAACTAACAATAGGAGGACAGCAATATGCAAGTGCTATGACTCTTCCCAGTTTAAGCTAATGCAATACACGTAGGCATAGCCTATACTATACTATACTGTAGAGAGAGAGAAGAGAAGAGAAGAGAAGAGAAGAGAAGAGAAGAGAAGAGAAGAGAAGAGAAGAGAAGAGAGAAAGTGTTAGTATTGATCAAGTGTTGATTTTATGCCAGTATATCACGAAACGCTCTGCATGAAACTTTGCGCGTTACGTTCATATTCTTAGTCCATCGAGCCTATAGCCTACAGCCTACATCCCCAATAAGATGCTTGTAGGCTACACAGGGAAAGTAACTGTGAAGACACTGAATTTGACATAAAACCGCCGTCATAATAATCACAAATACACTTGCATTGCTGTTAAATGAGTTTTATGAATGAATGGCTTGCTCTAACTGTTGCTCTGTCTTCGTCAACAACACGAGCTTTTGCACCACCTGCTGGTGAAGCCGACTAACAGCAGATGGAGAGTACGCTCGGTAATCTACTGCTCTTCCTGCAGTTCATGGATGTCAACGTAATATTTTCTGTCGAATTTGAACCACCGAATTTGTGGAAGCGAATTTTCAAAGCGAAATAAAATGGATCGAAAATTGCCTGTTGAATATTATAGGTTGTATTTTTAAACAGTTTGAGTATTTTGGAAGTGAAATATGAAAGGTGAATATGGATTATTGCATTTTTAATAATGAAAATGTGTTTGAAATGTTTTTAATTGAAATATTCACAGCTTAAATATTCAACCATGTTGAATTTCAGCCCATAAAAATGCAAGCCCTAAAAATACAATGCATTAAAATGCAAGCATGGTTAATGCAATGCCTATTTTTTTTCAAGAAGTGCAATTCAACAGGCTTTTTGTTTCAAAAACATTTGACATTATTTTACTTCCATATGGTTCTTTGATCACTTTCTGTATATTAATCACAGTTTATGTAAGATTATTTCATCCTACTAAGAGAAACGATGTGAAGTTGATCGCTACTTCCATAGTAAATCACTACTTACCGCTTGCTGGAATATAGTTGAAATTGTCCCCTTCGTCAGTATGAAAAGCTGAGAGAAGCCTGCTTAATATTATCCCAGGTTAGAAAAACAGTCCGTGGTGAAATGGACAGAGCAAACTAACAACTTCGAATAAAAATTTTGCGGTATCCAATTATAGATAAACATCAACCACGTCTGTTGACATTTCGCCATCAATACGCCTGTATTCCTGTGGGCGGAGGTTAGTCAAAACACGGTTTTAATGACGTCATTAAAGAAGGAAGTAGAGGGATGTAGTCCAATCCAGCCGTTTTTTGTAGGCGACTTCTGTTAAATAAAATATCTCGCTTGGCATTGAACTTTGAGCTTTATAATTTTACAGATATTATTTATACTCTAACAACAACATTACACACTAACTAAAGTTTGAAACATGGGATCACGAAGAACGGGACCTTTAATTCGGTCTTAATTGTACAATGAATCTCCTATTTACATTGTGTTTAAACTTTGTTGTTTACAATGAAAGGATTCATGAATATGTGGCTCGTTGAACATAGCAAAACCTTTTGTGTTTTCAGCGGTGTTAAGTGGATTCTGACTAACTTACTGACAAGCACCTCTGACTGGCAATTGTGTTCACACGCTCAACAGATATGATTGTGATTGCCTACAATGCTCAATACTTGAAAAAAAAAAAAAAAACACGCTTTAAATAGAAAAAAAAACACGCTTTAAATAACCTTTGACACTTAGAGATCACTCAACTTGTACACTTTTCGGCTCCATACTGGCGTGATGAATCATAATGACACAGTGTTCGTTCCATCGCTAGATGAGAAATGTTTTTTTTTTGTTTGTTTGTTTGTTTTTCATTCTGTCACCTGATAGAGTTTGGGTTCATTGCCAATGTTCTCTGGCTTGCTTAGTTGGTGACACTTAATATTTAAAAATATTATTGTTCTGACTGTACTGACACTGGTTTGTATTCCAACACTACAAACAATTAGAAGACAACTAATGTAAAAGAAGAAATCAAAAGATTAGGGTTAGAGTATATAGAGAAAGATAGAGTAAGTTGGATAGATAAATATAGAGTAGATGACATGTGGAACAAAAGCCAAATGGCGGTGAATGAAGATGAGGCTTTTTGTTTGCAAATGTGCTGGTCTTTGCATTTTTCCTCCTAGATAACTGCATCTCTGCCCTTGATTCAAATAAGAAGCTCTGCTTTACAGCTCCACCTCTGTCGTGCTGAGCTTACCACATTCCTCACCCTAGCATAAAGGGTCGTCCTTTAAACTATTATTCATGTGCTCTACCTGAACAGCGGATAGAAGATAAATGAGCATCCAAATATTGAACTGTTTGCTAGATTTCATCATTATTCTAGACTAGTGGTCTAGAATTTTGTATTTTTCTTTTATGAAATACGATGACTTAAAGGGGTCATATCAGGGAAAACAGTATTTGTCTTGCTCTTCTGAAGTAAAATATATTGAAATACTTTATATGCAGACATAATGGTCACAATGCAAAGCTCCTTCTCCTGTCCACTCAGCCAATATTTTTTTGTCTTGATCTCCACTAAAACATCTAAAGATCCCTAACATATGATATATTTGCTTATATATTTGCTAATATAATTGTTAATTCCAATTCTCAAATCTGATTATTAGAGCAGTGTTCCAAGAGAGCTTTTATTCAGTCCAGTGCCACTGTTGGTTACATCATTACACCAGTAGGTGCCAAAAAGTTTCTGGTTGGGTCTGTAGTCACAAGTGTAAATTAAAGCTGCAAGCAGCGATGAAAGGGCCCTCGCACCCGTGCCATCAACACTCGGTGGCTTTAGGAAGACAGAGCATGGTTGGGAAATGTACATTTAAGGAGGTATATATAGTAAGAGTATGTCAAAGTCAGTTACAAAATGTTTTGTATAATGGTGATATTAGCATGCTTCATGACTCAGCTAAGTGTTGCTAGCATGTTTAGTCTGTTTCTAGCATGCTTAGTACACAATAATTATGTGGTTAGTTCTGCATTACTGTGTTAACCATGTCAGTTTCTGTTGCCAGTAGGTGGTGTTATGACTATAACTGAATATGAGCATGGATGTGTGTTCAGGACAGAACTCTTATCAAACGTGTGAAGTTTGGTGCAAATTGGAAATTGCCTTCTTGAGTAACAACAGTCATGTTTCATTGAATTAGCATTCTTTAGCACTTAGCTAAGCATTGTTAGCATGTTTTAACATGTTTCTAGCATGTTTAGAACTCAATGGCATTTTTATCCATTGAACGACTAGAACGGCATCAACGTGTTAAACATGTCACTTCCTGTTGCCAGTAGGTGGCGCTATTACTATAACTTAACATTCTCATGTAGATGTGTTCAGGCCATGACTCTTATCAAAAGTGTGAAGTTTGGGGCAGATTGGACATTCCATGCCTGAGTTACAGCAAATTCCTATTTAATTGCAATAATAGCATGCTTTAGCACTTAGCTAACAGTTTGCTAGCATGTTTTAGCATGTTTCTAGTATGTTGTTAGCATGTTTAACACTTGCTGGCACTTTTTTATATGTTATTAGGAGTTCATAACAGTGTTAAACATGTCACTTCCTGTTGCCAGCAGGTGGCGCTATGACTGTAACTGAATATAACCATGGTCATGTGTTCAGGACAGAACGCTTATCAAAAGTGTGAAGTTTGGGGCAGATTGGACATTCCATGCCTGAGTTACAGCAAATTCATATTTAATTGCAGTAATATCATTCTTTAGCACTTAGCTAAGTGTTTGCTAGTATGTTTTAGCATGTCTCTAGTATGTTGGTAGGATGTTTAGCACCTACTGGCATTTTTTTATATGTTATTAGGAGTCAATAACAGTGTTAAACGTCACTTCCTGTTGCCAGCAGGTGGCGCTATGACTATAACTAAATATGAGCATGGACATGTGTTCAAGAGATAACTCTTATCAAACGTGTGAAGTTTGGGTTAGATTGTACATTGCCTTCTTGAGTAACAACAAAGTCCTGTTTCATTGAATTAGCATGCTTTAGCACTTAGCTAAGTATTGCTAGCATGTTTTAATATGTTTCTAGCATGTTTAGAACTCAATGGCATTTTTAACATGTTGCTAGAACGGCATCAACGTGTTAAACATGTCACTTCCTGTTGCCAGTAGGTGGCGCTATTACTATAACTGAATTTGAGCATAGACGTGTTCAGGCCATGATTCTTATCAAACATGTGAAGTTTGGGGCAGATTGGACATTCCATGCCTGAGTTACAGCAAATTCCTATTTAATTGCAGTAATAGCATGCTTTAGCACTTAGCTAAGTGTTTGCTAGCATGTTTATAGTATGTTGCTAACCTGTTTAGCACTTGCTGGCTCTTTTATATATGTTATTAGGAGACCACAACAGTGTTAAACATGTCACTTCCTGTTGACAGCAGGTGGCGCTATTACTATAACTGAATATTCTCATGTAGATGTGTTCAGGCCATGACTCTTATCAAACGTGTGAAGTTTGGGGCAGATTGGACATTCCATGCCTGTGTTACAGCAAATTCCTATTTAATTGCAGCAATAGCATGCTTTAGCACTTAGCTAAGTGTTTGCTAGCATGTTTTAGCATGTTTCTAGTATGTTGTTAGCATGTTTAGCACTTGCTGGCACTTTTTTTATGTTTTTATATGTCCACAACAGTGTTTAACATGTCACTTCCTGTTGCCAGCAGGTGGCACTATGACTGTAACTGAATATGAGCATGGTCATGTGTTCAGGACAGAACGTTTATTAAAAGTGTGAAGTTTGGCGCAGATTGGACATTGCCTTCTTGAGTAACAACAACATCCTGTTTCATTGAATTAGCATGCTTTAGCACTTAGCTAAGTATTGCTAGCATGTTTTAACATGTTTCTAGCATGTTTAGAAGTCAATGGCATTTTTAACATGTTGCTAGAATGGCATCAACGTGTTAAACATGACACTTCCTGTTACCAGTAGGTGGCGCTATTACTATAACTGAATATTCTCATGTAGATATGTTCAGGACAGAACGCTTATCAAAAGTGTGAAGTTTGGGGCAGATTGGACATTCCATGCCTGAGTTACAGCAAATTCCTATTTAATTGCAATAATAGCATGCTTTAGCACTTAGCTAAGAGTTTGCTAGCATGTTTTAGCATGCTTCTAGTATGTTGTTAGCATGTTTAGCACTTGCTGGCACTTTTTTATATGTTATTAGGAGTCCATAACAGTGTTAAACATGTCACTTCCTGTTGCCAGCAGGTGGCGCTATGACTATAACTGAATATGAGCATGGTCATGTGTTCAGGAAAGAACTCTTATCAAATGTGTGAAGTTTGGGGCAGATTGGACATTCCATGCCTGAGTTACAGCAACTTCCTGTTTCATGGCGAAACATCAAAATTTGTCAGGCCGCCGAGGACCCGCCCTTCGACGAAAACTCAAGATCTTCGCAATTTAACGTCGCAAAGGCCTTAAGATTACACTCACCAAATTTGAAGATGATCAGATTAAAACTGTAGGAGGAGTTCGTTAAAGTACGAGGCCTGAAAATGTCAAAAACTGCACAAAAATCTGGGAGGAAGTTCAAAATGGCTGACTTCCTGTTGTGTTTAGGGCTATGCTCCAAGAGACTTTTTTGTAGGTATTAGGTCATTACATGTATGTACCGAATTTCGTGCACGTACGTGGAACGTTGCGGGAGGCGCACTCCGTTGAACTTTTATAGGTGACGCTATCGAGCCATTTTGCCCCATCCAATTCTGAAACCTATATCAGATGTAAATTTTCGCCAGTTCTGACGCGTGTGCAAAGTTTTGTGAGTTTTCGAGCATGTTTAGGCCCTCAAAAATGCAATTAAATGCGGAGAAGAATAATAATAATAATAATAATTAAAGCTGCAAGCAGCGATGAAAGGGCCCTCGCACCCGTGCCATCAACACTCGGTGGCTTTAGGAAGGCAGAGCATGGTTGGGAAATGTACATTTAAGGAGGTATATATAGTAAGAGTATGTCAAAGTCAGTTACAAAATGTTTTGTATAATGGTGATAATAGCATGCTTCATGACTCAGCTAAGTGTTGCTAGCATGTTCAGTCTGTTTCTAGCATGCTTAGTACACAATAATTATGTGGTTAGTACTGCATTACTGTGTTAACCATGTCAGTTTCTGTTGCCAGTAGGTGGCGTTATGACTATAACTGAATATGAGCATGGATGTGTGTTCAGGACAGAACTCTTATCAAACATGTGAAGTTTGGTGCAAATTGGACATTGCCTTCTTGAGTAACAACAAAGTCATGTTTCATTGAATTAGCATTCTTTAGAACTTAGCTAAGCATTGTTAGCATGTTTTAACATGTTGCTAGAACGGCATCAACGTGTTAAACATGTCACTTCCTGTTGCCAGTTGGTGGCGCTATTACTATAACTGAACATTCTCATGTAGATGTGTTCAGGCCATGACTCTTATCAAAAGTGTGAAGTTTGGGGCAGATTGGACATTCCATGCCTGAGTTACAGCAAATTCCTATTTAATTGCAATAATAGCATGCTTTAGCACTTGGCTAAGAGTTTGCTAGCATGTTTTAGCATGTTTCTAGTATGTTGTTAGCATGTTTAACACTTGCTGGCACTTTTTTATATGTTATTAGGAGTCCACAACAGTGTTAAACATGTCACTTCCTGTTGCCAGCAGGTGGCGCTATGACTGTAACTGAATATAAGCATGGTCATGTGTTCAGGACAGAACGCTTATCAAAAGTGTGAAGTTTGGGGCAGATTGGACATTCCATGCCTGAGTTACAGCAAATTCATATTTAATTGCAGTAATATCATTCTTTAGCACTTAGCTAAGTGTTTGCTATTATGTTTTAGCATGTCTCTAGTATGTTGGTAGGATGTTTAGCACCTACTGGCATTTTTTTATATGTTATTAGGAGTCAAGAACAGTGTTAAACGTCACTTCCTGTTGCCAGCCGGTGGCGCTATGACTATAACTAAATATGAGCATGGACATGTGTTCAAGAGATAACTCTTATCAAACGTGTGACGTTTGGGGTAGATTGTACATTGCCTTCTTGAGTAACAACAAAGTCCTGTTTCATTGAATTAGCACGCTTTAGCACTTAGCTAAGTATTGCTAGCATGTTTTAATATGTTTCTAGCATGTTTAGAACTCAATGGCATTTTTAACATGTTGCTAGAACGGCATCAACGTGTTAAACATGTCACTTCCTGTTGCCAGTAGGTGGCGCTATTACTATAACTGAATTTGAGCATAGGCATGCGTTCAGGCCATGATTCTTATCAAACATGTGAAGTTTGGGGCAGATTGGACGTTCCATGCCTGAGTTACAGCAAATTCCTATTTAATTGCAGTAATAGCATGCTTTATCACTTAGCTAAGTGTTTGCTAGCATGTTTCTAGTATGTTGCTAACCTGTTTAGCACTTGCTGGCTCTTTTATATATGTTATTAGGAGACCACAACAGTGTTAAACATGTCACTTCCTGTTGACAGCAGGTGGCGCTATTACTATAACTGAATATTCTCATGTAGATGTGTTCAGGCCATGACTCTTATCAAACGTGTGAAGTTTGGGGCAGATTGGACATTCCATGCCTGTGTTACAGCAAATTCCTATTTAATTGCAGCAATAGCATGCTTTAGCACTTAGCTAAGTGTTTGCTAGCATGTTTTAGCATGTTTCTAGTATGTTGTTAGCATGTTTAGCACTTGCTGGCACTTTTTTTATATGTTTTTATATGTCCACAACAGTGTTTAACATGTCACTTCCTGTTGCCAGCAGGTGGCACTATGACTGTAACTGAATATGAGCATGGTCATGTGTTCAGGACAGAACGTTTATTAAAAGTGTGAAGTTTGGCGCATATTGGACATTGCCTTCTTGAGTAACAACAACATCCTGTTTCATTGAATTAGCATGCTTTACCACTTAGCTAAGTATTGCTAGCATGTTTTAACATTAGCTAGCATGTTTTAACATGTTTCTAGCATGTTTAGACCTCAATGGCATTTTTAACATGTTGCTAGAATGGCATCAACGTGTTAAACATGACACTTCCTGTTGCCAGTAGGTGGCGCTATTACTATAAATGAATATTCTCATGTAGATGTGTTCAGGACAGAACGCTTATCAAAAGTGTGAAGTTTGGGGCAGATTGGACATTCCATGCCTGAGTTACAGCAAATTCCTATTTAATTGCAATAATAGCATGCTTTAGCACTTAGCTAAGAGTTTGCTAGCATGTTTTAGCATGCTTCTAGTATGTTGTTAGCATGTTTAGCACTTGCTGGCACTTTTTTATATGTTATTAGGAGTCCATAACAGTGTTAAACATGTCACTTCCTGTTGCCAGCAGGTGGCGCTATGACTATAACTGAATATGAGCATGGCCATGTGTTCAGGACAGAACTCTTATCAAACGTGTGAAGTTTGGGGCAGATTGGACATTCCATGCCTGAGTTACAGCAACTTCCTGTTTCATGGCGAAACATCGAAATTTGTAAGGCCGCCGAGGACCCGCCCTTCGACGAAAACTCAAGATCTTCGCAATTTAACGTCGCAAAGGCCTTCAGATTACACTCACCAAATTTGAAGATGATCAGATTAAAACTGTAGGAGGAGTTCGTTAAAGTACGAGGCCTGAAAATGGCAAAAACTGCACAAAAATCTGAGAGGAAGTTCAAAATGGCTGACTTCCTGTTGTGTTTAGGGCTATGCTCCAAGAGACTTTTTTGTAGGTATTAGGTCATTACACGTATGTACCGAATTTCGTGCACGTACGTTGAACGTTGCGGGAGGCGCACTCCGTTGAACTTTTATAGGTGGCGCTATCGAGCCATTTTGCCCCGTCCAATTCTGAAACCTATATCAGATGTAAATTTTCGCCAGTTCTGACGCGTGTGCAAAGTTTCGTGAGTTTTCGCGCATGTTTAGGCCCTCAAAAATGCAATTCAATGCGGAGAATAATAATAATAATTAAAGCTGCAAGCAGCGATGAAAGGGCCCTCGCACCCGTGCCATCAACACTCGGTGGCTTTAGGAAGGCAGAGCATGGTTGGGAAATGTACATTTAAGGAGGTATATATAGTAAGAGTATGTCAAAGTCAGTTACAAAATGTTTTGTATAATGGTGATAATAGCATGCTTCATGACTCAGCTAAGTGTTGCTAGCATGTTCAGTCTGTTTCTAGCATGCTTAGTACACAATAATTATGTGGTTAGTACTGCATTACTGTGTTAACCATGTCAGTTTCTGTTGCCAGTAGGTGGCGTTATGGCTATAACTGAATATGAGCATGGATGTGTGTTCAGGACAGAACTCTTATCAAACATGTGAAGTTTGGTGCAAATTGGACATTGCCTTCTTGAGTAACAACAAAGTCATGTTTCATTGAATTAGCATTCTTTAGAACTTAGCTAAGCATTGTTAGCATGTTTTAACATGTTGCTAGAACGGCATCAACGTGTTAAACATGTCACTTCCTGTTGCCAGTTGGTGGCGCTATTACTATAACTGAACATTCTCATGTAGATGTGTTCAGGCCATGACTCTTATCAAAAGTGTGAAGTTTGGGGCAGATTGGACATTCCATGCCTGAGTTACAGCAAATTCCTATTTAATTGCAATAATAGCATGCTTTAGCACTTGGCTAAGAGTTTGCTAGCATGTTTTAGCATGTTTCTAGTATGTTGTTAGCATGTTTAACACTTGCTGGCACTTTTTTATATGTTATTAGGAGTCCACAACAGTGTTAAACATGTCACTTCCTGTTGCCAGCAGGTGGCGCTATGACTGTAACTGAATATAAGCATGGTCATGTGTTCAGGACAGAACGCTTATCAAAAGTGTGAAGTTTGGGGCAGATTGGACATTCCATGCCTGAGTTACAGCAAATTCATATTTAATTGCAGTAATATCATTCTTTAGCACTTAGCTAAGTGTTTGCTATTATGTTTTAGCATGTCTCTAGTATGTTGGTAGGATGTTTAGCACCTACTGGCATTTTTTTATATGTTATTAGGAGTCAAGAACAGTGTTAAACGTCACTTCCTGTTGCCAGCAGGTGGCGCTATGACTATAACTAAATATGAGCATGGACATGTGTTCAAGAGATAACTCTTATCAAACGTGTGACGTTTGGGGTAGATTGTACATTGCCTTCTTGAGTAACAACAAAGTCCTGTTTCATTGAATTAGCATGCTTTAGCACTTAGCTAAGTATTGCTAGCATGTTTTAATATGTTTCTAGCATGTTTAGAACTCAATGGCATTTTTAACATGTTGCTAGAACGGCATCAACGTGTTAAACATGTCACTTCCTGTTGCCAGTAGGTGGCGCTATTACTATAACTGAATTTGAGCATAGGCATGCGTTCAGGCCATGATTCTTATCAAACATGTGAAGTTTGGGGCAGATTGGACGTTCCATGCCTGAGTTACAGCAAATTCCTATTTAATTGCAGTAATAGCATGCTTTATCACTTAGCTAAGTGTTTGCTAGCATGTTTCTAGTATGTTGCTAACCTGTTTAGCACTTGCTGGCTCTTTTATATATGTTATTAGGAGACCACAACAGTGTTAAACATGTCACTTCCTGTTGACAGCAGGTGGCGCTATTACTATAACTGAATATTCTCATGTAGATGTGTTCAGGCCATGACTCTTATCAAACGTGTGAAGTTTGGGGCAGATTGGACATTCCATGCCTGTGTTACAGCAAATTCCTATTTAATTGCAGCAATAGCATGCTTTAGCACTTAGCTAAGTGTTTGCTAGCATGTTTTAGCATGTTTCTAGTATGTTGTTAGCATGTTTAGCACTTGCTGGCACTTTTTTTATATGTTTTTATATGTCCACAACAGTGTTTAACATGTCACTTCCTGTTGCCAGCAGGTGGCACTATGACTGTAACTGAATATGAGCATGGTCATGTGTTCAGGACAGAACGTTTATTAAAAGTGTGAAGTTTGGCGCATATTGGACATTGCCTTCTTGAGTAACAACAACATCCTGTTTCATTGAATTAGCATGCTTTAGCACTTAGCTAAGTATTGCTAGCATGTTTTAACATGTTTCTAGCATGTTTAGACCTCAATGGCATTTTTAACATGTTGCTAGAATGGCATCAACGTGTTAAACATGACACTTCCTGTTGCCAGTAGGTGGCGCTATTACTATAACTGAATATTATCATGTAGATGTGTTCAGGACAGAACGCTTATCAAAAGTGTGAAGTTTGGGGCAGATTGGACATTCCATGCCTGAGTTACAGCAAATTCCTATTTAATTGCAATAATAGCATGCTTTAGCACTTAGCTAAGAGTTTGCTAGCATGTTTTAGCATGCTTCTAGTATGTTGTTAGCATGTTTCGCACTTGCTGGCACTTTTTTATATGTTATTAGGAGTCCATAACAGTGTTAAACATGTCACTTCCTGTTGCCAGCAGGTGGCGCTATGACTATAACTGAATATGAGCATGGCCATGTGTTCAGGACAGAACTCTTATCAAACGTGTGAAGTTTGGGGGAGATTGGACATTCCATGCCTGAGTTACAGCAACTTCCTGTTTCATGGCGAAACATCGAAATTTGTAAGGCCGCCGAGGACCCGCCCTTCGACGAAAACTCAAGAT
Source organism: Squalius cephalus (assembly GCF_949319135.1). Lineage (NCBI taxonomy): Eukaryota > Metazoa > Chordata > Actinopteri > Cypriniformes > Leuciscidae > Squalius > Squalius cephalus. Next base: position 21,118,617 of record NC_137133.1, on the reverse strand, counting down.
CTTCGCAATTTAACGTCGCAAAGGCCTTAAGATTACACTCACCAAATTTGAAGATGATCAGATTAAAACTGTAGGAGGAGTTCGTTAAAGTACGAGGCCTGAAAATGGCAAAAACTGCACAAAAATCTGAGAGGAAGTTCAAAATGGCTGACTTCCTGTTGTGTTTAGGGCTATGCTCCAAGAGACTTTTTTGTAGGTATTAGGTCATTACACGTATGTACCGAATTTCGTGCACGTACGTGGAACGTTGCAGGAGGCGCACTCCGTTGAACTTTTATAGGTGGCGCTATCGAGCCATTTTGCCCCGTCCAATTCTGAAACCTATATCAGATGTAAATTTTCGCCAGTTCTGACGCGTGTGCAAAGTTTCGTGAGTTTTCGCGCATGTTTAGGCCCTCAAAAATGCAATTCAATGCGGAGAAGAATAATAATAATAATAATTAAAGCTGCAAGCAGCGATGAAAAGGGCCCTCGCACCCCTGCCACCGCCACCCGGCGCCTTTAGGAAATGCCTTAAGATTACACTCACCAAATTTGAAGAGGATCAGATCAAAACTGTAGGAGGAGTACGTTAAAGTACAACATCAGGAAATTACGAAAAATGTCCAAAATCTTGGAGGAAGTTCAAAATAGATCACTTCCTGTTGTGTTTAGGGCTATGCTCCAAGAGACTTTTCTGTAGGTATTGGGTCAATACATGCATGTACCAAATTTCATACCTGTACGTGAAACCAGGAGCCGGGGCAAAATGTGGGGGCAATAATTTACCGAATTTGCCCCCCCCAATTCTGAAAACCATATCACACGTAAATTTTCACCACTTCTGAGGCGTGTGCAAAGTTTCATGATTTTTCGAGCATGTTTTGTATTTGCCACACTTCCTGCTACCAGCAGATGGCGCTATTGCTATAACCAAATATGAGCATGGTCATGTGTTCAGGACAGGACTCTTATCAAACATGTGAAGTTTGGGACAGATTGGAAATTGTATGGCTGAGCTACTGCAGGCTGTCTGTGGTTGCCTAGCAACATCGGAACTGCATTCAACATTAATATTGAACTTATCTGATCATGTATATCACCAGAAGGCCGAAATTGGGTGAACGTTTGTCAGGCCGCCGAGGGCACACCCTTCGACGAAAACTCTAGATCTTCGCAATTTAACGTCACAAAGGCCTTAAGATTACACTCACCAAATTTGAAGAGGATCAGATCAAATCTGTAGGAGGAGTTCGTTAAAGTACAACATCAGGAAATTATGAAAAATGCCCAAAATCTAGGAGGAAGTTCAAAATAGCTGACTTCCTGTTGTGTTTAGGGCTATGCTCCAAGAGACTTTTCTGTAGGTATTGGGTCATTACATGTATGTACCAAATTTCATACCTGTACGTGAAACCAGGAGCCGGGGCAAAATGTGGGGGCAATAAGTAAGCCATTTTGCCCCACCCAATTTTTAAAACCACATCACACGTAAATTGTCACCACTTCTGAAGCGTGTGCAAAGTTTCATGATTTTTCGAGCACGTTTTGTATTTGCCACACTTCCTGCTACCAGCAGGTGGTGCTATTGCTATAATCATAATGAGCATTGGCATGTGTTCAGGACAGGAGTCTTATCAAACATGTGAAGTTTGTGGCAGATTGAAAATTGTATGCCTGAGTTACTGCAGGCTGTCTGTGGTTGCCTAGCAACATCAGAACTGCAAGCAACATTAATATTGAACTTATCTGATCATGCATATATCACCAAAAGGCCGAAATTGGGTGAACTAGTGCAAAAAATGCCCGTGCAAAATCAGTTTTTGTGTGTGTTTTTAGTAATTGTTGGTTTGGTGTGTGCTCATTGTTACAATTACACAGCAAAAGTTCAGTGACATTTTTATTTGTGCATGGTAAAAAGCACACAGTGAACTCCGAGAAAACGCTATGCTTGAGCAAACAGTTTGTGAATAGGCAACTACAAATGATGCCCGTGAAAGAGACTGTGAACGCATTGAATAGGATATGTTTAGTTGGTGAATAGCATAGGCTATTATTACACAGTAGCGACAACGTTAAGCGCACCAGAATGAAATATAATATTCAGAAGTAAACACTAACAGCATAGCTGACATACAGATTCAGTTTACATCCACAAATGAATAAGCACCTCGATTCAGGGAGCAGTGCAAAGTGCCCGTGCAAAATCAGTTTTTGTGAGCTGATCGCCGTCAAAAAAGTTCAGGAGATATTTCTTGCGATGGCAATATGATCAAAAATAACTTTATATTGATTCAATGGATTAATAGCATTTTGAAAAAAAAAAAAAAAGTCATGAATTTATTGCATTTTTGGGAAAAAATAATCCGTTTTTATAATAAATCTTAAAAAATTCAAATCCAGATTTTGATTTTCAATGTTGTTATAACCTAAAGATTCTATGTGAAAGTTTGAAACAGAAAATAGTGGTTTTCACACATTTAGTGGTTATCTCACATTCGAGAGATATGCGAATAACACACAGACAGACAGACGGACGTTTCTGTAATTTATAGATAGATGGATTTATCACGTTCGGGAACCAAACTATAATATTCAGAAGTAAACAGTGTAGCTGACTGAGTGTTTATGTCAGAATGTTTATTTTTAAACCACAGCCTTCTTGGGGCTTCTTTGACCGATACAACTCTCTAATGTCAGAATGTTTATTTTTAAACCACAACCTTCTAAAAATGATATATTTAACGATATCTTTTGCATTTCTCATCCAAACAATGTCAAACTTGGCACTGCACTTACTCGTGCCCGTGGCGAGACACCTGTCGAGTTTGAAATCAATCGGACTAACGGTTCGAGAGATATGCGAGGAACAGACACACACACACACAGACAGACAGACAGACAGACGTTCCTGTAATTTATAGATAGATGTTTGTCAGGCCGCCGAGGGCACACCCTTCGACGAAAACTCTAGATCTTCGCAATTTAACGTCACAAAGGCCTTAAGATTACACTCACCAAATTTGAAGAGTATCGGATCAAATCTGTAGGAGGAGTTCGTTAAAGTACAACATCAGGAAATTACGAAAAATGCCCAAAATCCAGGAGGAAGTTCAAAATAGCTCACTTCCTGTTGTGTTTAGGGCTATGCTCCAAGAGACTTTTCTGTAGGTATTGGGTCATTACATGTATGTACCAAATTTCATACCTGTACGTGAAACCAGGAGCCGGGGCAAAATGTGGGGGCAATAATTTACCGAATTTGCCCCCCACAATTCTGAAAACCATATCACACGTAAATTTTCACCACTTCTGAAGCGTGTGCAAAGTTTCATGAGTTTTCGAGCATGTTTAGGCCCTCTAAAAAGCGATTCACTTTGGAGAAGAAGAATAATAATAAACGGAGCAAAAACAATAGGGTCCTCTCACCATCGGTGCTCGGGCCCTAATTAAAGCTGCAAGCAGCGATGAAAGGGCCCTCGCACCCGTGCCATCAACACTCGGTGGCTTTAGGAAGACAGAGCATGGTTGGGAAATGTACATTTAAGGAGGTATATATAGTAAGAGTATGTCAAAGTCAGTTACAAAATGTTTTGTATAATGGTGATAATAGCATGCTTCATGACTCAGCTAAGTGTTGCTAGCATGTTTAGTCTGTTTCTAGCATGCTTAGTACACAATAATTATGTGGTTAGTACTGCATTACGGTGTTAACCATGTCAGTTTCTGTTGCCAGTAGGTGGCGTTATGGCTATAACTGAATATGAGCATGGATGTGTGTTCAGGACAGAACTCTTATCAAACGTGTGAAGTTTGGTGCAAATTGGACATTGCCTTCTTGAGTAACAACAAAGTCATGTTTCATTGAATTAACATTCTTTAGCACTTAGCTAAGCATTGTTAGCATGTTTTAACATGTTTCTAGCATGTTTAGAACTCAATGGCATTTTTAACATGTTGCTAGAACGGCATAAAAGTGTTAAACATGTCACTTCCTGTTGCCAGTAGGTGGCGCTATTACTATAACTGAATTTGAGCATAGACATGTGTTCAGGCCATGATTCTTATCAAATGTGTGAAGTTTGGGGCAGATTGGACATTCCATGCCTGAATTACAGCAAATTCCTATTTAATTGCAATAATAGCATGCTTTAGCACTTAGCTAAGAGTTTGCTAGCATGTTTTAGCATGTTTCTAGTATGTTGTTAGCATGTTTAGCACTTGCTGGCACTTTTTTATATGTTATTAGGAGTCCATAACAGTGTTAAACATGTCACTTCCTGCTGCCAGCAGGTGGCGCTATGACTGTAAGCATGATCATGTGTTCAGGACAGAACGCTTATCAAAAGTGTGAAGTTTGGGGCAGATTGGACATTCCTTGCCTGAGTTACAGCAAATTCATATTTAATTGCAGTAATATCATTCTTTAGCACTTAGCTAAGTGTTTGCTAGTATGTTTTAGCAAGTCTCTAGTATGTTGGTAGGATGTTTAGCACCTACTTGCATTTTTTTATATGTTATTAGGAGTCAAGAACAGTGTTAAACGTCACTTCCTGTTGCCAGCAGGTGGCGCTATGACTATAACTAAATATGAGCATGGACATGTGTTCAAGAGATAACTCTTATCAAACGTGTGAAGTTTGGGGTAGATTGTACATTGCCTTCTTGAGTAACAACAAAGTCCTGTTTCATTGAATTAGCATGGTTTAGCACTTAGCTAAGTACTGCTAGCATGTTTTAACATGTTTCTAGCATGTATAGAACTCAATGGCATTTTTAACATGTTGCTAGAACGGCATCAAAGTGTTAAACATGTCACTTCCTGTTGCCAGTAGGTGGTGCTATTACTATAACTGAATTTGAGCATAGACATGTGTTCAGGCCATGATTCTTATCAAATGTGTGAAGTTTGGGGCAGATTGGACATTACATGCCTGAGTTACAGCAAATTCCTATTTAATTGCAGTAATAGCATGCTTTAGCACTTAGCTAAGTGTTTGCTAGCATGTTTCTAGTATGTTGCTAACCTGTTTAGCACTTGTTGGCTCTTTTTTATATGTTATTAGGAGACCACAAGAGTGTTAAACATGTCACTTCCTGTTACCAGTAGGTGGCGCTATTACTATAACTGAATTTTCTCATGTAGATGTGTTCAGGACAGAACGCTTATCAAAAGTGTGAAGTTTGGGGCAGATTGGACATTCCATGCCTGAGTTACAGCAAATTCCTATTTAATTGCAATAATAGCATGCTTTAGCACTTAGCTAAGAGTTTGCTAGCATGTTTTAGCATGCTTCTATTATGTTGTTAGCATGTTTAGCACTTGCTGGCACTTTTTTATATGTTATTAGGAGTCCATATCAGTGTTAAACATGTCACTTCCTGTTGCCAGCAGGTGGCGCTATGACTGTAACTGAATATGAGCATGGTCATGTGTTCAGGACAGAACGCTTATCAAAAGTGTGAAGTTTGGGGCAGATTGGACATTCCATGCCTGAGTTACAGCAACTTCCTGTTTCATGGCGAAACATCGAAATTTGTCAGGCCGCCGAGGACCCGCCCTTTGACGAAAACTCAAGATCTTCGCAATTTAACGTCGCAAAGGCCTTAAGATTACACTCACCAAATTTGAAGATGATCAGATTAAAACTGTAGGAGGAGTTCGTTAAAGTACGAGGCCTGAAAATGGCAAAAACTGCACAAAAATCTGAGAGGAAGTTCAAAATGGCTGACTTCCTGTTGTGTTTAGGGCTATGCTCCAAGAGACTTTTTTGTAGGTATTAGGTCATTACATGTATGTACCGAATTTCGTGCACGTACGTGGAACGTTGCGGGAGGCGCACTCCGTTGAACTTTTATAGGTGGCGCTATCGAGCCATTTTGCCCCGTCCAATTCTGAAACCTATATCAGATGTAAATTTTCGCCAGTTCTGACGCGTGTGCAAAGTTTCGTGAGTTTTCGAGCATGTTTAGGCCCTCAAAAATGCAATTAAATGCGGAGAAGAAGAAGAAGAATAATAATAATTAAAGCTGCAAGCAGCGATGAAAAGGGCCCTCGCACCCCTGCCACCGCCACCCGGCACCTTTAGGAAAGGCCTTAAGATTACACTCACCAAATTTGAAGAGGATCAGATCAAAACTGTAGGAGGAGTTTGTTAAAGTACAACATCAGGAAATGGCAAAAACTGCCCAAAATCTGACAGGAAGTTCAAAATAACTGACTTCCTGTTGTGTTTAGGGCTATGCTCCAAGAGACTTTTTTGTAGGTATTGGGTCTTTACATGTGTGTACCAAATTTCATACCTGTACGTGAAACGTCGAGCCGGGGCAAAATGTAGGGGCAATAAGTAAGCCATTTTGCCCCACCCAATTTTTAAAACCACATCACACGTAAATTGTCACCACTTCTGAAGCGTGTGCAAAGTTTCATGATTTTTCGAGCACGTTTTGTATTTGCCACACTTCCTGCTACCAGCAGGTGGTGCTATTGCTATAATCATAATGAGCATTGGCATGTGTTCAGGACAGGAGTCTTATCAAACATGTGAAGTTTGTGGCAGATTGAAAATTGTATGCCTGAGTTACTGCAGGCTGTCTGTGGTTGCCTAGCAACATCAGAACTGCAAGCAACATTAATATTGAACTTATCTGATCATGCATATATCACCAAAAGGCCGAAATTGGGTGAACTAGTGCAAAAAATGCCCGTGCAAAATCAGTTTTTGTGTGTGTTTTTAGTAATTGTTGGTTTGGTGTGTGCTCATTGTTACAATTACACAGCAAAAGTTCAGTGACATTTTTATTTGTGCATGGTAAAAAGCACACAGTGAACTCCGAGAAAACGCTATGCTTGAGCAAACAGTTTGTGAATAGGCAACTACAAATGATGCCCGTGAAAGAGACTGTGAACGCATTGAATAGGATATGTTTAGTTGGTGAATAGCATAGGCTATTATTACACAGTAGCGACAACGTTAAGCGCACCAGAATGAAATATAATATTCAGAAGTAAACACTAACAGCATAGCTGACATACAGATTCAGTTTACATCCACAAATGAATAAGCACCTCGATTCAGGGAGCAGTGCAAAGTGCCCGTGCAAAATCAGTTTTTGTGAGCTGATCGCCGTCAAAAAAGTTCAGGAGATATTTCTTGCGATGGCAATATGATCAAAAATAACTTTATATTGATTCAATGGATTAATAGCATTTTGAAAAAAAAAAAAAAAGTCATGAATTTATTGCATTTTTGGGAAAAAATAATCCGTTTTTATAATAAATCTTAAAAAATTCAAATCCAGATTTTGATTTTCAATGTTGTTATAACCTAAAGATTCTATGTGAAAGTTTGAAACAGAAAATAGTGGTTTTCACACATTTAGTGGTTATCTCACATTCGAGAGATATGCGAATAACACACAGACAGACAGACGGACGTTTCTGTAATTTATAGATAGATGGATTTATCACGTTCGGGAACCAAACTATAATATTCAGAAGTAAACAGTGTAGCTGACTGAGTGTTTATGTCAGAATGTTTATTTTTAAACCACAGCCTTCTTGGGGCTTCTTTGACCGATACAACTCTCTAATGTCAGAATGTTTATTTTTAAACCACAACCTTCTAAAAATGATATATTTAACGATATCTTTTGCATTTCTCATCCAAACAATGTCAAACTTGGCACTGCACTTACTCGTGCCCGTGGCGAGACACCTGTCGAGTTTGAAATCAATCGGACTAACGGTTCGAGAGATATGCGAGGAACAGACACACACACACACAGACAGACAGACAGACAGACGTTCCTGTAATTTATAGATAGATGTTTGTCAGGCCGCCGAGGGCACACCCTTCGACGAAAACTCTAGATCTTCGCAATTTAACGTCACAAAGGCCTTAAGATTACACTCACCAAATTTGAAGAGTATCGGATCAAATCTGTAGGAGGAGTTCGTTAAAGTACAACATCAGGAAATTACGAAAAATGCCCAAAATCCAGGAGGAAGTTCAAAATAGCTCACTTCCTGTTGTGTTTAGGGCTATGCTCCAAGAGACTTTTCTGTAGGTATTGGGTCATTACATGTATGTACCAAATTTCATACCTGTACGTGAAACCAGGAGCCGGGGCAAAATGTGGGGGCAATAATTTACCGAATTTGCCCCCCCCAATTCTGAAAACCATATCACACGTAAATTTTCACCACTTCTGAAGCGTGTGCAAAGTTTCATGAGTTTTCGAGCATGTTTAGGCCCTCTAAAAAGCGATTCACTTTGGAGAAGAAGAATAATAATAAACGGAGCAAAAACAATAGGGTCCTCTCACCATCGGTGCTCGGGCCCTAAATATAGCTGCGAGCAGCGATTACGGGCCCAAGCCGGTGGCACCGCAACCCTGTTGCCTTTAGTTACCTAAAGGCACCGGGGTGGCGGTGCCGCCGGCTTTGGCCCTTCATCTCTGCTCGCAGCTATATTTATATATATATATATATATATATATATATATATATATATATATATATATATATATATATATATATATATATATATATAAGACAGAAACCTTATTACCTTATTCTGATTTTATGATACACTCAAAATATTCCACAACAAATCTTTTAAATTTAATGTAAAAATAAAAACGAAAGTAAGCACTGTTTGGCTCACGTAACCCTCTCATTAGAATCAAAATGTTTCAGCATTTGCGATGTATTTGGATGCTAAACTATTCTTTATTGTAGGCTTTGTTCTTCACTCGTGTTCCAATATCGACGGAAAAAATCATCCTCTTCACACGCGCAAAAATGTGCTTGAAACATCACAGTGGTGCGGTGCTTACTGTGAATGAACGAATTGTTCTACTGACTATTTAGAGCAGTGTAATTTATATATGTTATGTTAAATATTTTATTATTATATTTTATCAAGGCTATAATGAACAGGCTGCGATGTCAAGATTGCAATGCTGGAATGTGTGTTTGTGTGTGTGTGTGTGTGTGTGTGTGTGTGTGTGTGTGTATATGTGTGTTCATGTTTTTCTATCCCGGTGGGGACTTCAACCTGAATGCACACAGACTCATAGGGACTCATGTCACAGTGGGGACCTAAATAGAGGTCCCCATGGGTAAACAAGCTTATAAATCATACAGAATGAGTTTTTTTGGAAATGTAAAAATGCAGAAAGTTTTCTGGGATAGGTAGGTTTAGGGGTAGGGTTAGTGTGAGGAGATAGAATATACAGTTTGTACAGTATAAAACCATTAAGTCTATGGAGAGTCCCCACAAAGATAGTAAACCGTGTGTGTGTGTGTGTGTGTGTGTGTGTGTGTGTGTGTGGCGTGGGCGCGATTGAACAGTGGACACATAAAAACATACTCCGTCATTATACAGGACGACATTCAAACTGCAAAGTGTTAACTTATATTTGTGTACAGTCGCAATAAAACACAACATTGTGCTTTTGTAAAATAATTTCAAGCAATCCACCCCCCGAAAGGCGCTCATTTTAAAATTAAACTAAAATGCTCATGGCTGCACGGGCATTCATAACGGTGCGCATCCACGGCGAGGAACGAGCAGAACAGAGTGAACGTTTTTCAGTTAATTCCTACTTCCATAGGAATTCATTTGAAAAGCTCGCTCAACCACTATCAGTGTCAGTGCGGACGAGCATATTTTACTTTCATTTTTAAGTTGGCGATTCAAAAGCCCCCAGCGGTGTCACACATAGATTAACCAGTGGTAAAATATTCTCACCGTCACAAACCTAGTATATTTTTATGTAGATACAATAGGCCTACCTGATTTTGAACACAAGAGGACAGTATAGCCCTATGTATGACTTGACTTTTATGGGACTAAATAGTACAATTACTATTTTTAAACATAAATAATTATTAAATTGAAAAAAAAAAAAGAATAAAATTGGTTTAGTTGTGATATTTGTATACTTTTATATAGAAATAAATGTTTTTTAATTAAATTTTTAGAAGATGAGGCTTTTAGTTTCCTTTTTGTACATTACTTAAGTCCCTCACTATAGCAAAACCGTTTGAGATGTTTAATATTCGTTCACAATTTAGCATCTTTAATGTATTTTCATCATTTTGAAAAAGTTTGGTGTGAATAAAATAAACCAGTTAGGAAGAGTAGCTAAAAACTCAGAGTCTGAAATATCCAAAAAATCCACATACAAACCAAAATATCTGACTTCCTTTTGCTCTGAGCTAATAACTGTAAATTAGAAAGTTGTCTGACTCGATGAGACCTATATATACTGATTTTTGGAACTGTTGGTAAAACTAACCCCCCCACTTTTGTCAAAAGCATGTTGAAAGTGACACACTTCCTGCTGCCAGTTGGTGGCGCTATAACTTTGGCTCACAATAGTTACATCCATCTGATCGGCCTCTTACCACGAACACACTGGTGAAGTTTCATGAAGATCAGTTAATGTATGCAGAAGTTATACCACTTCGTGTTTCTCTTTTCTCGCCATAATTTCGTTTCCTCGCCACGGCCAAACCGTTCGAGATATCAAAAATCTGTCCGCAATTTAGAATCCTCAATGTCTTGACTTCATGCACACCGAGTTTGGTGGGGATTGGATGAATTCTCTAGGAGGAGTACTTCGCATTCCACAGCAAGCGTTTTCCAAACAACCCATAATAGCCGACTTCCTGTTGGGCTGGCGTAAAACTTGACGGGGGGAAAGTTGTTCGGCCCGATGAGATCTATATGTGTACCGAGTTTCATATTAATTCATGCAAGCGTGTTTGATCTATGGACCAAGTTTTGGGACCCCTTTCAAGGGGGCGCTGTTGAGCCCCCCTGCCACGCCCGGGTACCAGCTTCAGCCCGTCCCTGATGGCAGGGGGTTCTGACTTGTGTGCAAAGTTTCAAGAGTTTTTGAGCATGTTAAGGACCCCAAAAGCCCCTGAAACCTTGATTAACAATATAAAAGCAATAGTCAAATCCCCCCTCCCCTCACACACACAGAGACACAGAGAGAGGGAGAGAAAATTCTTCAGAAAATCCACATTCAAACCAAAATATCTCTCTTCCTGTTGGTCGGAGATAGATCATGTAAATTAGAAAGTTGTCCGTCTTGATGAGAACAATACACATACCAAGTTTTGTTGCTGTTGATAAAACTAACCCCCCCACTTATGACTAAAGGTGGCGCTACTGAGCCCCTCACCACGCCCGTTTCTGAAACTTTGCACATGTCTACGGGCTAATAAATGTGATGTGTCTGTCGAGTTTCATGCAATTTCAAGTATGTTAAGAGTCTCAAAAGCATAAAAAAAGAATATTAAAGTTTGATGCGTTGCCACGGCAACAGTATCTAAGATATCAATAATCCTTTCACAGGTTTACATCTGCCGTGTGTCTACATTGTACACATAAAGTTTGAAGCAAATCTGGTAAAAATAAGACAGTGATTTCAAAGCATTTTAATAGTGATGTACTTCCTGCTGCCTGTTGGTGGCGCTATAACCTTGACTCACAATAGTCACATCTGTGCGATCGGCCTCTTACAACGAACACACTGCTGAAGTTTCATCAAGATCAGTTAATGTATGCAGAAGTTATAACACACTTCCTGTTTCATTTTTTCGCCATAAATTCGTTTCCTCGCCATGGCCAAACCGTTCGAGATATCAAAAATCCGTCCGCAATTTAGCATCCTCAATGTCTTGACTTCATGCTGACCGAGTTTGGAGGAGATTGGATGAATTCTCTAGGAGGAGTACATTAAATTCCACAGCATGCGTTTCCAAACAACCCTAAATAGCCGACTTCCTGTTGGGCTGGCGTAAAACTTAGAGCACGAAAGTTGTTCGGCCCGATGAGATCTATATGTGTACCGAGTTTCATATTATTACATGCAAGCATGTTTGATTTATGGACACGTGTTCGGATCCCGTTCCAGGGGGCGCTGTCGAGCCCCCCTGCCACGCCCGGGTACCAGCCTCAGCCCGGCCCTGATGGCCGCGGGTTCTGACCTGTGTGCAAAGTTTCAAGAGTTTTCGAGCATGGTAAGGGCCCCAAAAGTGCCCGAAAGGTTGACAAAATAATAATAATAATAATAATAATAATAATAATAATAATAATAATCCTACCGAAAACAATAGGGCCTTCGCCCTTTCAGGGCTTGGGCCCTAATAATAATAAACAGAGCAATTCCAAGAGGGTCCTCACACCATCGGTGCTCGGGCCCTAATAATAATAATAAACAGAGCAATTCCAAGAGGGTCCTCACACCATCGGTGCTCGGGCCCTAATAATAATAATAATAATTAAAGCTGCAAGCAGCGATGAAAAGGGCCCTCGCACCCCTGCTGCCGCCACCCGGCGCCTTTAGTAAAGGCCTTAAGATTACACTCACCAAATTTGAAGAGGATCAGATCAAAACTGTAGGAGGAGTTCGTTAAAGTACAACATCAGGAAATGGCGAAAACTGTACAAAATCTGAGAGGAAGTTCAAAATAGCTGACTTCCTGTTGTGTTTAAGGCTGCGCTCCAAGAGACTTTTTTGTAGGTATTGGGTCATTACATGTATGTACCGAATTTCATACCTGTACGTGAAACGTAGAGCCGGGGCAAAATGTAGGGGCAATAATTAAGCCATTTTGCCCCACCCAATTTTGAAAACCACATCACACGTAAATTTTCACCACTTCTGAAGCGTGTGCAAAGTTTCATGATTTTTCGAGCACGTTTTGTATTTGCCACACTTCCTGCTACCAGCAGGTGGCGCTATTGCTATAACCATAATGAGCATGGTCATGTGTTCAGGACAGGACTCTTATCAAACATGTGAAGTTTGGGACAGATTGGAAATTGTATGCCTGAGTTACTGCAGGCTGTCTGTGGTTGCCTAGCAACATCGGAACTGCAAGCAACATTAATATTGAACTTATCTGATCATGCATATATCACCAAAAGGCCGAAATTGGGTGAACATTTGTCAGGCCGCCGAGGGCACACCCTTCGACGAAAACTCAAGATCTTCGCAATTTAACGTCACAAAGGCCTTAAGATTACACTCACCAAATTTGAAGAGGATCAGATCAAATCTGTAGGAGGAGTTCGTTAAAGTACAACATCAGGAAATTACGAAAAATGCCCAAAATCTAGGAGGAAGTTCAAAATAGCTCACTTCCTGTTGTGTTTAGGGCTATGCTCCAAGAGACTTTTCTGTAGGTATTGGGTCATTACATGTATGTACCAAATTTCATACCTGTACGTGAAACCAGGAGCCGGGGCAAAATGTGGGGGCAATAATTTACCGAATTTGCCCCCCCCAATTCTGAAAACCATATCACACGTAAATTTTCACCACTTCTGAAGCGTGTGCAAAGTTTCATGAGTTTTCGAGCATGTTTAGTCCCTCTAAAAAGCGATTCACTTTGGAGAAGAAGAAGAAGAAGAATAATTAAAGCTGCAAGCAGCGATGGAAAGGGCCTTCGCACCCCTGCCACCGCCACCCGGCGCCTTTAGGAAATGCCTTAAGATTACACTCACCAAATTTGAAGAGGATCAGATCAAAACTGTAGGAGGAGTTTGTTAAAGTACAACATCAGGAAATGGCAAAAACTGCCCAAAATCTGAGAGGAAGTTCAAAATAGCTGACTTCCTGTTGTGTTTAGGGCTACGCGCCAGGAGACTTTCTTGTAGGTATTGGGTCTTTACATGTATGTACCAAATTTCATACCTGTACGTGAAACCAGGAGCCGGGGGAAAATATAGGGGCAATAAGTAAGCCATTTTGCCCCACCCAATTTTGAAAACCACATCACACGTACATTTTCACCACTTCTGAAGCGTGTGCAAAGTTTCATGATTTTTCGAGCACGTTTTGTATTTGCCACACTTCCTGCTACCAGCAGGTGGCGCTATTGCTATAACCATAATGAGCATGGTCATGTGTTCAGGACAGGACTCTTATCAAACATGTGAAGTTTGGGGCAGATTGAAAAATGTATGGCTGAGTTACTGCAGGCTGTCTGTGGTTGCCTAGCAACATCGGAACTGCAAGCAACATTATTATTGAACTTATCTGATCATGCATATATCACCAAAAGGCCGAAATTGGGTGAACGTTTGTCAGGCCGCCGAGGGCACACCCTTCGACGAAAACTCAAGATCTTCGCAATTTAATGTCGCAAAGGCCTTCAGATTACACTCACCAAATTTGAAGAGGATCAGATCAAAACTGTAGGAGGAGTTTGTTAAAGTACAACATCAGGAAATTACGAAAAATGCCAAAAATCTAGGAGGAAGTTCAAAATAGCTCACTTCCTGTTGTGTTTAGGGCTATGCTCCAAGAGACTTTTTTGTAGGTATTGGGTCATTACATGTATGTACCAAATTTCATACCTGTAAGTGAAACCAGGAGCCGGGGCAAAATGTGGGGGCAATAATTTACCGAATTTGCCCCACCCAATTTTGAAAACCATATCACACGTAAATTTTCACCACTTCTGAAGCGTGTGCAAAGTTTCATGAGTTTTCGAGCATGTTTAGGCCCTCTAAAAAGCGATTCACTTTGGAGAAGAATAATAATAATTAAAGCTGCAAGCAGCGATGAAAGGGCCCTCGCACCCGTGCCATCAACACTCGGTGGCTTTAGGAAGACAGAGCATGGTTGGGAAATGTACATTTAAGGAGGTATATATAGTAAGAGTATGTCAAAGTCAGTTACAAAATGTTTTGTATAATGGTAATAATAGCATGCTTCATGACTCAGCTAAGTGTTGCTAGCATGTTTAGTCTGTTTCTAGCATGCTTAGTACACAATAATTATGTGGTTAGTACTGCATTACTGTGTTAACCATGTCAGTTTCTGTTGCCAGTAGGCATTTTTTTATATGTTATTAGGAGTCAAGAACAGTGTTAAACGTCACTTCCTGTTGCCAGCAGGTGGCGCTATGACTATAACTAAATATGAGCATGGACATGTGTTCAAGAGATAACTCTTATCAAACGTGTGACGTTTGGGGTAGATTGTACATTGCCTTCTTGAGTAACAACAAAGTCCTGTTTCATTGAATTAGCATGTTTAGCACTTAGCTAAGTATTGCTAGCATGTTTTAATATGTTTCTAGCATGTTTAGAACTCAATGGCATTTTTAACATGTTGCTAGAACGGCATCAACGTGTTAAACATGTCACTTCCTGTTGCCAGTAGGTGGCGCTATTACTATAACTGAATTTGAGCATAGGCATGCGTTCAGGCCATGATTCTTATCAAACATGTGAAGTTTGGGGCAGATTGGACGTTCCATGCCTGAGTTACAGCAAATTCCTATTTAATTGCAGTAATAGCATGCTTTATCACTTAGCTAAGTGTTTGCTAGCATGTTTCTAGTATGTTGCTAACCTGTTTAGCACTTGCTGGCTCTTTTATATATGTTATTAGGAGACCACAACAGTGTTAAACATGTCACTTCCTGTTGACAGCAGGTGGCGCTATTACTATAACTGAATATTCTCATGTAGATGTGTTCAGGCCATGACTCTTATCAAACGTGTGAAGTTTGGGGCAGATTGGACATTCCATGCCTGTGTTACAGCAAATTCCTATTTAATTGCAGCAATAGCATGCTTTAGCACTTAGCTAAGTGTTTGCTAGCATGTTTTAGCATGTTTCTAGTATGTTGTTAGCATGTTTAGCACTTGCTGGCACTTTTTTTATATGTTTTTATATGTCCACAACAGTGTTTAACATGTCACTTCCTGTTGCCAGCAGGTGGCACTATGACTGTAACTGAATATGAGCATGGTCATGTGTTCAGGACAGAACGTTTATTAAAAGTGTGAAGTTTGGCGCATATTGGACATTGCCTTCTTGAGTAACAACAACATCCTGTTTCATTGAATTAGCATGCTTTACCACTTAGCTAAGTATTGCTAGCATGTTTTAACATTAGCTAGCATGTTTTAACATGTTTCTAGCATGTTTAGACCTCAATGGCATTTTTAACATGTTGCTAGAATGGCATCAACGTGTTAAACATGACACTTCCTGTTGCCAGTAGGTGGCGCTATTACTATAAATGAATATTCTCATGTAGATGTGTTCAGGACAGAACGCTTATCAAAAGTGTGAAGTTTGGGGCAGATTGGACATTCCATGCCTGAGTTACAGCAAATTCCTATTTAATTGCAATAATAGCATGCTTTAGCACTTAGCTAAGAGTTTGCTAGCATGTTTTAGCATGCTTCTAGTATGTTGTTAGCATGTTTAGCACTTGCTGGCACTTTTTTATATGTTATTAGGAGTCCATAACAGTGTTAAACATGTCACTTCCTGTTGCCAGCAGGTGGCGCTATGACTATAACTGAATATGAGCATGGCCATGTGTTCAGGACAGAACTCTTATCAAACGTGTGAAGATTGGGGCAGATTGGACATTCCATGCCTGAGTTACAGCAACTTCCTGTTTCATGGCGAAACATCGAAATTTGTAAGGCCGCCGAGGACCCGCCCTTCGACGAAAACTCAAGATCTTCGCAATTTAACGTCACAAAGGCCTTAAGATTACACTCACCAAATTTGAAGATGATCAGATTAAAACTGTAGGAGGAGTTCGTTAAAGTACGAGGCCTGAAAATGGCAAAAACTGCACAAAAATCTGAGAGGAAGTTCAAAATGGCTGACTTCCTGTTGTGTTTAGGCCTATGCTCCAAGAGACTTTTTTGTAGGTATTAGGTCATTACACGTATGTACCGAATTTCGTGCACGTACGTTGAACGTTGCGGGAGGCGCACTCCGTTGAACTTTTATAGGTGGCGCTATCGAGCCATTTTGCCCCGTCCAATTCTGAAACCTATATCAGATGTAAATTTTCGCCAGTTCTGACGCGTGTGCAAAGTTTCGTGAGTTTTCGCGCATGTTTAGGCCCTCAAAAATGCAATTCAATGCGGAGAATAATAATAATAATAATAATTAAAGCTGCAAGCAGCGATGAAAGGGCCCTCGCACCCGTGCCATCAACACTCGGTGGCTTTAGGAAGGCAGAGCATGGTTGGGAAATGTACATTTAAGGAGGTATATATAGTAAGAGTATGTCAAAGTCAGTTACAAAATGTTTTGTATAATGGTGATAATAGCATGCTTCATGACTCAGCTAAGTGTTGCTAGCATGTTCAGTCTGTTTCTAGCATGCTTAGTACACAATAATTATGTGGTTAGTACTGCATTACTGTGTTAACCATGTCAGTTTCTGTTGCCAGTAGGTGGCGTTATGACTATAACTGAATATGAGCATGGATGTGTGTTCAGGACAGAACTCTTATCAAACATGTGAAGTTTGGTGCAAATTGGACATTGCCTTCTTGAGTAACAACAAAGTCATGTTTCATTGAATTAGCATTCTTTAGAACTTAGCTAAGCATTGTTAGCATGTTTTAACATGTTGCTAGAACGGCATCAACGTGTTAAACATGTCACTTCCTGTTGCCAGTTGGTGGCGCTATTACTATAACTGAACATTCTCATGTAGATGTGTTCAAGGCCATGACTCTTATCAAAAGTGTGAAGTTTGGGGCAGATTGGACATTCCATGCCTGAGTTACAGCAAATTCCTATTTAATTGCAATAATAGCATGCTTTAGCACTTGGCTAAGAGTTTGCTAGCATGTTTTAGCATGTTTCTAGTATGTTGTTAGCATGTTTAACACTTGCTGGCACTTTTTTATATGTTATTAGGAGTCCACAACAGTGTTAAACATGTCACTTCCTGTTGCCAGCAGGTGGCGCTATGACTGTAACTGAATATAAGCATGGTCATGTGTTCAGGACAGAACGCTTATCAAAAGTGTGAAGTTTGGGGCAGATTGGACATTCCATGCCTGAGATACAGCAAATTCATATTTAATTGCAGTAATATCATTCTTTAGCACTTAGCTAAGTGTTTGCTATTATGTTTTAGCATGTCTCTAGTATGTTGGTAGGATGTTTAGCACCTACTGGCATTTTTTTATATGTTATTAGGAGTCAAGAACAGTGTTAAACGTCACTTCCTGTTGCCAGCAGGTGGCGCTATGACTATAACTAAATATGAGCATGGACATGTGTTCAAGAGATAACTCTTATCAAACGTGTGACGTTTGGGGTAGATTGTACATTGCCTTCTTGAGTAACAACAAAGTCCTGTTTCATTGAATTAGCATGCTTTAGCACTTAGCTAAGTATTGCTAGCATGTTTTAATATGTTTCTAGCATGTTTAGAACTCAATGGCATTTTTAACATGTTGCTAGAACGGCATCAACGTGTTAAACATGTCACTTCCTGTTGCCAGTAGGTGGCGCTATTACTATAACTGAATTTGAGCATAGGCATGCGTTCAGGCCATGATTCTTATCAAACATGTGAAGTTTGGGGCAGATTGGACGTTCCATGCCTGAGTTACAGCAAATTCCTATTTAATTGCAGTAATAGCATGCTTTATCACTTAGCTAAGTGTTTGCTAGCATGTTTCTAGTATGTTGCTAACCTGTTTAGCACTTGCTGGCTCTTTTATATATGTTATTAGGAGACCACAACAGTGTTAAACATGTCACTTCCTGTTGACAGCAGGTGGCGCTATTACTATAACTGAATATTCTCATGTAGATGTGTTCAGGCCATGACTCTTATCAAACGTGTGAAGTTTGGGGCAGATTGGACATTCCATGCCTGTGTTACAGCAAATTCCTATTTAATTGCAGCAATAGCATGCTTTAGCACTTAGCTAAGTGTTTGCTAGCATGTTTTAGCATGTTTCTAGTATGTTGTTAGCATGTTTAGCACTTGCTGGCACTTTTTTTATATGTTTTTATATGTCCACAACAGTGTTTAACATGTCACTTCCTGTTGCCAGCAGGTGGCACTATGACTGTAACTGAATATGAGCATGGTCATGTGTTCAGGACAGAACGTTTATTAAAAGTGTGAAGTTTGGCGCATATTGGACATTGCCTTCTTGAGTAACAACAACATCCTGTTTCATTGAATTAGCATGCTTTAGCACTTAGCTAAGTATTGCTAGCATGTTTTAACATGTTTCTAGCATGTTTAGACCTCAATGGCATTTTTAACATGTTGCTAGAATGGCATCAACGTGTTAAACATGACACTTCCTGTTGCCAGTAGGTGGCGCTATTACTATAACTGAATATTCTCATGTAGATGTGTTCAGGACAGAACGCTTATCAAAAGTGTGAAGTTTGGGGCAGATTGGACATTCCATGCCTGAGTTACAGCAAATTCCTATTTAACCCTCTGAGGTCGGCAAACGCGCCGGCGCGTTTTGCTGGATTTTCTCCACATTGTAGCACTATAAACTTAAATTACTCTGTCATTTATGGTCATACAGAAAAAAGAAATATAAAAAAAGAATCTGTGATATTTCTACTTTTGTATGTGTCCACTTACAATCAAATCAAAACATTGTGCTTTTGTAAAATAAAGAATATAAACAGGGTGTGCGTTCTGCCTCTCCGTCGCGGTGAACTTTTTTTTCTTGAGCACGTCTATAAACTGAAACAAAACTCAGCGAATACTTGTCACACATTTATGAGCCATACACCTTTATAAACATTTAAGTGTGTACTTTTAAATGATCGGGTTCAAAACGAAAACAAATATTTTCTGTTTAACCCTCTGGGGACCAAGGTGTTTTTGGGGCCCTTGAGAAGTTCTGACATGCCTTGACATTTGTGCTTTTTTCAGTTATTTATAAACATGTTAATGACAAAGGTGTAAATTCACTCTATATAGCACAAACAGGGCTACCATAATATGCAAGCAACTTGTATGTAGATGTTTGTATTTTTAAGAGAATAATGTTTATGCGTGGTTATTGGAAAAAATTAAAATGAAAGTTGCTGAATTAAGACCACAAAACACATATTAAATATGTGTCCACAAGACTTTTGACCAATGGATGTGGTCCCTTTGAGTTCTAGCTTCAAAATTATATGAAAATAGTCTTGCTTTATCGTTCACAAAAAAAAAATACATTGATTTAAATGGTGTAAAACAGGTTTTGCTTGGAAAGCCAATATGCGAGGGGGAGGAGTAGTTCACACCCACTCTGCATAATGACTCTGCCTAATGAGCCATCCTTTCAGGTGTGACACTGACTGAGCCACAATACAAGGACAAAGGATGTATTTAGAAGAAGACTTATATTGACCATTTAAGATTTTGCTTACATCTCTCTTGTAAATATGTTTTGCTATTTTATTAAAAATGTTACAATTACAACAATAATTACAATTTCAACAATATTTCAAGTGTACTCTTTCTTTGTAAAAAAGAAAAAGAAAAAAAGATTATAGGCCTACATTTTATCATATGTATTCATTAGTTTGAATATAGCCGCATTGGAACATCTAACATCTTAGTCTATGACTTTATTTTTGACAAATATATATATATATATATATATATATATATATATATATATATATATATATATATATATATAAAACGTTAGATATGAGCAGAAATTGCTAAACAAAAGCTTATTTTATGTGGCAGTATATTTTACAGTAGCCTAAAAACTGTACCCAAATCTAGTCAACAAGTGACTGACTGTAGCGTTGTTTTTATGAAATATTAGGGCATATAAATGCTAATTTGCAGTTTAATACGTTGCTTGTACAAATACATTTTATTTCAACATATTCCAGTCGATTTTTACTCATCTCAGTAGGCTATAGCAAAGCAGTTTATTCTTTCACACACAGACGCGCGATTTATATTTAGGCTAAACAGTCTTTACAAATATGTACCCTTCATTCATCTCACAGAAAGGCGAGTCATATTATAGAAATGCGATTCATCTTTTTGCGGTTTGCATAGGCCTACACTAACGTTATTCCATAACGTTATTCCACACGTGAGAAAAGAAAACAGCCTACCTCACTCCTCAGCGGGATCTGCTCCTCA
Organism: Squalius cephalus; assembly: GCF_949319135.1. Lineage (NCBI taxonomy): Eukaryota > Metazoa > Chordata > Actinopteri > Cypriniformes > Leuciscidae > Squalius > Squalius cephalus. The sequence continues at coordinate 21,097,688 of NC_137133.1, read as the reverse complement.
TATCAGGATATATTGTTCCTCATATCAGCACTGTTCTGAGGAATCTTTTCTCCATAAGGTAGGCTATATTATGCCTCACTCGATCGCGACGCGCTTTGTTTACAGCTGATGTGGGCGTTTCACAGATCTTCAATAGTTCTCAGAATTTGCGTTTGAATAGCACGCGCTCTCCGTGGGCGTGTCACATTACTGTGAATTAGCTCGTAATGAGGTCGACTGGAGTCGCTCTCTTTTTATACAGATTACAGAAGCTGATAATATTTGTTTTTTATATAAATGACTTCATTTAACAGATGCGATCTCAAGCTTTATGCCCGTGGGTCTGTTTGCCTGTTTGACTGAATTTTCGCGGAGTTATAGATCATTTTCGAACGCGTTTCAAATGGGAGTTTACGGATAGAGAGAAGGCAGAAATCGCATCATGTTAAAGTTTCTTTATTTGTCAAAAAGCAAAACACTTTATTTTTATTTTGAGTATACAGAAAAAAAATAGAAACTGAACAGGATCGATTGATGTATAACACGAAAACTAAAGATCAAAATTAACAGAGCATTTTGTGTTTATTTTTCATTGCTAAAAAAAAAAACGAGCAAAACGCGCCGGCGCGTTTTTGGTCCCCAGAGGGTTAAGTAATTTGTATAAAACCAACAAGATGTCCAGCTTCTCAAACGCTTGCTCATTACAGTTAATTTGGCCACGCCCACTCGCGCAAAAGATATTCACATGCAAATCTCCACATGGAACGCGAACGCGCTCGTTACCTCAACAACAAAACACCAAAACACTTCACTTCACTTTTCGTCGAGTTTGAAAGACGCGCCTGAGCTTACATTGGATTTAGGCTACCTCAGAAGAAGAAGAACGCAATTTGAAGACAAGAAAGATTTAAGGTAAGAAATTCTTACATGTTTGTTATTGTTGCATAAATGTCACGTTGCAGTTGAACTGTTGCTAGATATATGGGGAATATTATAATATTTAGACCCGTGTTTACTGTTAGGCCTACTGTGTTTGTGGCTATATGGTCAAACGTAGATATGTATATGGTAACCATAATGTTTTATATTTGAGCGCGATCGCGTTTGAATGTATCAGATTTTGCAGCGCGATCGCGTTTGAATGTATCATTTGAAAATTTGAAAAGCAAAACACACCAAACGGCTTCATGTTTTTACTATTATCTCATTTCATATCATCATAACGAATGGAAACATTTGAAGTAACATGATAATCAATATATTTTTCTCTAGCTTGGTTGTTACTGAAATATTTTTATTATTATTTTACCCAGCACTGCGCATAGCCTATGCCTACAAGGCACAACAAACCTGGTGTTCATTTACTATATATTGTTGGAAACATTTGTGTGTGTGTGTGTGTGTGTGTGTGTATTTTGTGAACTTTAAAAAGCAATTTTAACCAGAAAAATCTAATATTTATTTCCAAAATCGTGCAGACCTTTCTCTTGATATCAGTATGTTCACTTTTTTTTCAGGGCCCAGATGAGTCCTACCGACTTCAACATTCACATGAGTCTCTGGAACATGAACATGGTAAAGTGAAAATCAAACACCTTGGAAATTGAAGGTATGTACAATGTTTTTAGGAATGGCACAAAGGTCTCTGTCTTTCAATAAGTGCTTTTTTGCCATTTGTTGTGTCTATTTGGATTATGTTGTGTAAATAAATCCAAACAATTTAAAAGCCATTCTTTTTTAAATCTCCTCATTTACAGTATTGTGCAAGGTTGCTCAGAATGATGGGCCCTGATAAGCTCCTAATAGGGCCATTAGGGAGGTTCTTTGTCTTTCTCAGGTGAGAAAAGCCTTACATATTAATGAGGTAATCCGCCCCTTCGCATAAGGCTTATTCACACAAAACACGTCGTAAAAATTTTAAATCAATATATTGTCTTCTCTGAATGAGCAGTCAGGGTGATTTTCACATAGTTTTGCAGCAAATATTCTAGGCTACGTCATACAATTTTCAAAAGTCTTGTGAAGAAATAATCAGTAGGGGTTTCATGGCCTTATTTCAGTGAGAATTTTTTTTTGTATTTTCACAAACCACGCATAAATGTCATTATCTCAAAACTACAAACTTTTACATACATGCTGTTGATATATTATTGTAGCAGAGTTTGTGCTGAATACAGTGTAATTAGACTTTAGCCATGAAAATGTCACAAGTAACAGAAATAACCAGAAATGTCAGAGCATGTCAGAACACCTCCAGGGCCCAGAAAACAGCTCAGACCTCAGAGGGTTAATTGCAATAATAGCATGCTTTAGCACTTAGCTAAGAGTTTGCTAGCATGTTTTAGCATGCTTCTAGTATGTTGTTAGCATGTTTCGCACTTGCTGGCACTTTTTTATATGTTATTAGGAGTCCATAACAGTGTTAAACATGTCACTTCCTGTTGCCAGCAGGTGGCGCTATGACTATAACTGAATATGAGCATGGCCATGTGTTCAGGACAGAACTCTTATCAAACGTGTGAAGTTTGGGGGAGATTGGACATTCCATGCCTGAGTTACAGCAACTTCCTGTTTCATGGCGAAACATCGAAATTTGTAAGGCCGCCGAGGACCCGCCCTTCGACGAAAACTCAAGATCTTCGCAATTTAACGTCGCAAAGGCCTTAAGATTACACTCACCAAATTTGAAGATGATCAGATTAAAACTGTAGGAGGAGTTCGTTAAAGTACGAGGCCTGAAAATGGCAAAAACTGCACAAAAATCTGAGAGGAAGTTCAAAATGGCTGACTTCCTGTTGTGTTTAGGGCTATGCTCCAAGAGACTTTTTTGTAGGTATTAGGTCATTACACGTATGTACCGAATTTCGTGCACGTACGTGGAACGTTGCAGGAGGCGCACTCCGTTGAACTTTTATAGGTGGCGCTATCGAGCCATTTTGCCCCGTCCAATTCTGAAACCTATATCAGATGTAAATTTTCGCCAGTTCTGACGCGTGTGCAAAGTTTCGTGAGTTTTCGCGCATGTTTAGGCCCTCAAAAATGCAATTCAATGCGGAGAAGAATAATAATAATAATAATTAAAGCTGCAAGCAGCGATGAAAGGGCCCTCGCACCCGTGCCATCAACACTCGGTGGCTTTAGGAAGACAGAGCATGGTTGGGAAATGTACATTTAAGGAGGTATATATAGTAAGAGTATGTCAAAGTCAGTTACAAAATGTTTTGTATAATGGTGATAATAGCATGCTTCATGACTCAGCTAAGTGTTGCTAGCATGTTTAGTCTGTTTCTAGCATGCTTAGTACACAATAATTATGTGGTTAGTACTGCATTACGGTGTTAACCATGTCAGTTTCTGTTGCCAGTAGGTGGCGTTATGGCTATAACTGAATATGAGCATGGATGTGTGTTCAGGACAGAACTCTTATCAAACGTGTGAAGTTTGGTGCAAATTGGACATTGCCTTCTTGAGTAACAACAAAGTCATGTTTCATTGAATTAACATTCTTTAGCACTTAGCTAAGCATTGTTAGCATGTTTTAACATGTTTCTAGCATGTTTAGAACTCAATGGCATTTTTAACATGTTGCTAGAACGGCATAAAAGTGTTAAACATGTCACTTCCTGTTGCCAGTAGGTGGCGCTATTACTATAACTGAATTTGAGCATAGACATGTGTTCAGGCCATGATTCTTATCAAATGTGTGAAGTTTGGGGCAGATTGGACATTCCATGCCTGAATTACAGCAAATTCCTATTTAATTGCAATAATAGCATGCTTTAGCACTTAGCTAAGAGTTTGCTAGCATGTTTTAGCATGTTTCTAGTATGTTGTTAGCATGTTTAGCACTTGCTGGCACTTTTTTATATGTTATTAGGAGTCCATAACAGTGTTAAACATGTCACTTCCTGCTGCCAGCAGGTGGCGCTATGACTGTAAGCATGATCATGTGTTCAGGACAGAACGCTTATCAAAAGTGTGAAGTTTGGGGCAGATTGGACATTCCTTGCCTGAGTTACAGCAAATTCATATTTAATTGCAGTAATATCATTCTTTAGCACTTAGCTAAGTGTTTGCTAGTATGTTTTAGCAAGTCTCTAGTATGTTGGTAGGATGTTTAGCACCTACTTGCATTTTTTTATATGTTATTAGGAGTCAAGAACAGTGTTAAACGTCACTTCCTGTTGCCAGCAGGTGGCGCTATGACTATAACTAAATATGAGCATGGACATGTGTTCAAGAGATAACTCTTATCAAACGTGTGAAGTTTGGGGTAGATTGTACATTGCCTTCTTGAGTAACAACAAAGTCCTGTTTCATTGAATTAGCATGGTTTAGCACTTAGCTAAGTACTGCTAGCATGTTTTAACATGTTTCTAGCATGTATAGAACTCAATGGCATTTTTAACATGTTGCTAGAACGGCATCAAAGTGTTAAACATGTCACTTCCTGTTGCCAGTAGGTGGTGCTATTACTATAACTGAATTTGAGCATAGACATGTGTTCAGGCCATGATTCTTATCAAATGTGTGAAGTTTGGGGCAGATTGGACATTACATGCCTGAGTTACAGCAAATTCCTATTTAATTGCAGTAATAGCATGCTTTAGCACTTAGCTAAGTGTTTGCTAGCATGTTTCTAGTATGTTGCTAACCTGTTTAGCACTTGTTGGCTCTTTTTTATATGTTATTAGGAGACCACAAGAGTGTTAAACATGTCACTTCCTGTTACCAGTAGGTGGCGCTATTACTATAACTGAATTTTCTCATGTAGATGTGTTCAGGACAGAACGCTTATCAAAAGTGTGAAGTTTGGGGCAGATTGGACATTCCATGCCTGAGTTACAGCAAATTCCTATTTAATTGCAATAATAGCATGCTTTAGCACTTAGCTAAGAGTTTGCTAGCATGTTTTAGCATGCTTCTATTATGTTGTTAGCATGTTTAGCACTTGCTGGCACTTTTTTATATGTTATTAGGAGTCCATATCAGTGTTAAACATGTCACTTCCTGTTGCCAGCAGGTGGCGCTATGACTGTAACTGAATATGAGCATGGTCATGTGTTCAGGACAGAACGCTTATCAAAAGTGTGAAGTTTGGGGCAGATTGGACATTCCATGCCTGAGTTACAGCAACTTCCTGTTTCATGGCGAAACATCGAAATTTGTCAGGCCGCCGAGGACCCGCCCTTTGACGAAAACTCAAGATCTTCGCAATTTAACGTCGCAAAGGCCTTAAGATTACACTCACCAAATTTGAAGATGATCAGATTAAAACTGTAGGAGGAGTTCGTTAAAGTACGAGGCCTGAAAATGGCAAAAACTGCACAAAAATCTGAGAGGAAGTTCAAAATGGCTGACTTCCTGTTGTGTTTAGGGCTATGCTCCAAGAGACTTTTTTGTAGGTATTAGGTCATTACATGTATGTACCGAATTTCGTGCACGTACGTGGAACGTTGCGGGAGGCGCACTCCGTTGAACTTTTATAGGTGGCGCTATCGAGCCATTTTGCCCCGTCCAATTCTGAAACCTATATCAGATGTAAATTTTCGCCAGTTCTGACGCGTGTGCAAAGTTTCGTGAGTTTTCGAGCATGTTTAGGCCCTCAAAAATGCAATTAAATGCGGAGAAGAAGAAGAAGAATAATAATAATTAAAGCTGCAAGCAGCGATGAAAAGGGCCCTCGCACCCCTGCCACCGCCACCCGGCACCTTTAGGAAAGGCCTTAAGATTACACTCACCAAATTTGAAGAGGATCAGATCAAAACTGTAGGAGGAGTTTGTTAAAGTACAACATCAGGAAATGGCAAAAACTGCCCAAAATCTGACAGGAAGTTCAAAATAACTGACTTCCTGTTGTGTTTAGGGCTATGCTCCAAGAGACTTTTTTGTAGGTATTGGGTCTTTACATGTGTGTACCAAATTTCATACCTGTACGTGAAACGTCGAGCCGGGGCAAAATGTAGGGGCAATAAGTAAGCCATTTTGCCCCACCCAATTTTTAAAACCACATCACACGTAAATTGTCACCACTTCTGAAGCGTGTGCAAAGTTTCATGATTTTTCGAGCACGTTTTGTATTTGCCACACTTCCTGCTACCAGCAGGTGGTGCTATTGCTATAATCATAATGAGCATTGGCATGTGTTCAGGACAGGAGTCTTATCAAACATGTGAAGTTTGTGGCAGATTGAAAATTGTATGCCTGAGTTACTGCAGGCTGTCTGTGGTTGCCTAGCAACATCAGAACTGCAAGCAACATTAATATTGAACTTATCTGATCATGCATATATCACCAAAAGGCCGAAATTGGGTGAACTAGTGCAAAAAATGCCCGTGCAAAATCAGTTTTTGTGTGTGTTTTTAGTAATTGTTGGTTTGGTGTGTGCTCATTGTTACAATTACACAGCAAAAGTTCAGTGACATTTTTATTTGTGCATGGTAAAAAGCACACAGTGAACTCCGAGAAAACGCTATGCTTGAGCAAACAGTTTGTGAATAGGCAACTACAAATGATGCCCGTGAAAGAGACTGTGAACGCATTGAATAGGATATGTTTAGTTGGTGAATAGCATAGGCTATTATTACACAGTAGCGACAACGTTAAGCGCACCAGAATGAAATATAATATTCAGAAGTAAACACTAACAGCATAGCTGACATACAGATTCAGTTTACATCCACAAATGAATAAGCACCTCGATTCAGGGAGCAGTGCAAAGTGCCCGTGCAAAATCAGTTTTTGTGAGCTGATCGCCGTCAAAAAAGTTCAGGAGATATTTCTTGCGATGGCAATATGATCAAAAATAACTTTATATTGATTCAATGGATTAATAGCATTTTGAAAAAAAAAAAAAAAGTCATGAATTTATTGCATTTTTGGGAAAAAATAATCCGTTTTTATAATAAATCTTAAAAAATTCAAATCCAGATTTTGATTTTCAATGTTGTTATAACCTAAAGATTCTATGTGAAAGTTTGAAACAGAAAATAGTGGTTTTCACACATTTAGTGGTTATCTCACATTCGAGAGATATGCGAATAACACACAGACAGACAGACGGACGTTTCTGTAATTTATAGATAGATGGATTTATCACGTTCGGGAACCAAACTATAATATTCAGAAGTAAACAGTGTAGCTGACTGAGTGTTTATGTCAGAATGTTTATTTTTAAACCACAGCCTTCTTGGGGCTTCTTTGACCGATACAACTCTCTAATGTCAGAATGTTTATTTTTAAACCACAACCTTCTAAAAATGATATATTTAACGATATCTTTTGCATTTCTCATCCAAACAATGTCAAACTTGGCACTGCACTTACTCGTGCCCGTGGCGAGACACCTGTCGAGTTTGAAATCAATCGGACTAACGGTTCGAGAGATATGCGAGGAACAGACACACACACACACAGACAGACAGACAGACAGACGTTCCTGTAATTTATAGATAGATGTTTGTCAGGCCGCCGAGGGCACACCCTTCGACGAAAACTCTAGATCTTCGCAATTTAACGTCACAAAGGCCTTAAGATTACACTCACCAAATTTGAAGAGTATCGGATCAAATCTGTAGGAGGAGTTCGTTAAAGTACAACATCAGGAAATTACGAAAAATGCCCAAAATCCAGGAGGAAGTTCAAAATAGCTCACTTCCTGTTGTGTTTAGGGCTATGCTCCAAGAGACTTTTCTGTAGGTATTGGGTCATTACATGTATGTACCAAATTTCATACCTGTACGTGAAACCAGGAGCCGGGGCAAAATGTGGGGGCAATAATTTACCGAATTTGCCCCCCCCAATTCTGAAAACCATATCACACGTAAATTTTCACCACTTCTGAAGCGTGTGCAAAGTTTCATGAGTTTTCGAGCATGTTTAGGCCCTCTAAAAAGCGATTCACTTTGGAGAAGAAGAATAATAATAAACGGAGCAAAAACAATAGGGTCCTCTCACCATCGGTGCTCGGGCCCTAAATATAGCTGCGAGCAGCGATTACGGGCCCAAGCCGGTGGCACCGCAACCCTGTTGCCTTTAGTTACCTAAAGGCACCGGGGTGGCGGTGCCGCCGGCTTTGGCCCTTCATCTCTGCTCGCAGCTATATTTATATATATATATATATATATATATATATATATATATATATATATATATATATATATATATATATATATATATATATATAAGACAGAAACCTTATTACCTTATTCTGATTTTATGATACACTCAAAATATTCCACAACAAATCTTTTAAATTTAATGTAAAAATAAAAACGAAAGTAAGCACTGTTTGGCTCACGTAACCCTCTCATTAGAATCAAAATGTTTCAGCATTTGCGATGTATTTGGATGCTAAACTATTCTTTATTGTAGGCTTTGTTCTTCACTCGTGTTCCAATATCGACGGAAAAAATCATCCTCTTCACACGCGCAAAAATGTGCTTGAAACATCACAGTGGTGCGGTGCTTACTGTGAATGAACGAATTGTTCTACTGACTATTTAGAGCAGTGTAATTTATATATGTTATGTTAAATATTTTATTATTATATTTTATCAAGGCTATAATGAACAGGCTGCGATGTCAAGATTGCAATGCTGGAATGTGTGTTTGTGTGTGTGTGTGTGTGTGTGTGTGTGTGTGTGTGTGTATATGTGTGTTCATGTTTTTCTATCCCGGTGGGGACTTCAACCTGAATGCACACAGACTCATAGGGACTCATGTCACAGTGGGGACCTAAATAGAGGTCCCCATGGGTAAACAAGCTTATAAATCATACAGAATGAGTTTTTTTGGAAATGTAAAAATGCAGAAAGTTTTCTGGGATAGGTAGGTTTAGGGGTAGGGTTAGTGTGAGGAGATAGAATATACAGTTTGTACAGTATAAAACCATTAAGTCTATGGAGAGTCCCCACAAAGATAGTAAACCGTGTGTGTGTGTGTGTGTGTGTGTGTGTGTGTGTGGCGTGGGCGCGATTGAACAGTGGACACATAAAAACATACTCCGTCATTATACAGGACGACATTCAAACTGCAAAGTGTTAACTTATATTTGTGTACAGTCGCAATAAAACACAACATTGTGCTTTTGTAAAATAATTTCAAGCAATCCACCCCCCGAAAGGCGCTCATTTTAAAATTAAACTAAAATGCTCATGGCTGCACGGGCATTCATAACGGTGCGCATCCACGGCGAGGAACGAGCAGAACAGAGTGAACGTTTTTCAGTTAATTCCTACTTCCATAGGAATTCATTTGAAAAGCTCGCTCAACCACTATCAGTGTCAGTGCGGACGAGCATATTTTACTTTCATTTTTAAGTTGGCGATTCAAAAGCCCCCAGCGGTGTCACACATAGATTAACCAGTGGTAAAATATTCTCACCGTCACAAACCTAGTATATTTTTATGTAGATACAATAGGCCTACCTGATTTTGAACACAAGAGGACAGTATAGCCCTATGTATGACTTGACTTTTATGGGACTAAATAGTACAATTACTATTTTTAAACATAAATAATTATTAAATTGAAAAAAAAAAAAGAATAAAATTGGTTTAGTTGTGATATTTGTATACTTTTATATAGAAATAAATGTTTTTTAATTAAATTTTTAGAAGATGAGGCTTTTAGTTTCCTTTTTGTACATTACTTAAGTCCCTCACTATAGCAAAACCGTTTGAGATGTTTAATATTCGTTCACAATTTAGCATCTTTAATGTATTTTCATCATTTTGAAAAAGTTTGGTGTGAATAAAATAAACCAGTTAGGAAGAGTAGCTAAAAACTCAGAGTCTGAAATATCCAAAAAATCCACATACAAACCAAAATATCTGACTTCCTTTTGCTCTGAGCTAATAACTGTAAATTAGAAAGTTGTCTGACTCGATGAGACCTATATATACTGATTTTTGGAACTGTTGGTAAAACTAACCCCCCCACTTTTGTCAAAAGCATGTTGAAAGTGACACACTTCCTGCTGCCAGTTGGTGGCGCTATAACTTTGGCTCACAATAGTTACATCCATCTGATCGGCCTCTTACCACGAACACACTGGTGAAGTTTCATGAAGATCAGTTAATGTATGCAGAAGTTATACCACTTCGTGTTTCTCTTTTCTCGCCATAATTTCGTTTCCTCGCCACGGCCAAACCGTTCGAGATATCAAAAATCTGTCCGCAATTTAGAATCCTCAATGTCTTGACTTCATGCACACCGAGTTTGGTGGGGATTGGATGAATTCTCTAGGAGGAGTACTTCGCATTCCACAGCAAGCGTTTTCCAAACAACCCATAATAGCCGACTTCCTGTTGGGCTGGCGTAAAACTTGACGGGGGGAAAGTTGTTCGGCCCGATGAGATCTATATGTGTACCGAGTTTCATATTAATTCATGCAAGCGTGTTTGATCTATGGACCAAGTTTTGGGACCCCTTTCAAGGGGGCGCTGTTGAGCCCCCCTGCCACGCCCGGGTACCAGCTTCAGCCCGTCCCTGATGGCAGGGGGTTCTGACTTGTGTGCAAAGTTTCAAGAGTTTTTGAGCATGTTAAGGACCCCAAAAGCCCCTGAAACCTTGATTAACAATATAAAAGCAATAGTCAAATCCCCCCTCCCCTCACACACACAGAGACACAGAGAGAGGGAGAGAAAATTCTTCAGAAAATCCACATTCAAACCAAAATATCTCTCTTCCTGTTGGTCGGAGATAGATCATGTAAATTAGAAAGTTGTCCGTCTTGATGAGAACAATACACATACCAAGTTTTGTTGCTGTTGATAAAACTAACCCCCCCACTTATGACTAAAGGTGGCGCTACTGAGCCCCTCACCACGCCCGTTTCTGAAACTTTGCACATGTCTACGGGCTAATAAATGTGATGTGTCTGTCGAGTTTCATGCAATTTCAAGTATGTTAAGAGTCTCAAAAGCATAAAAAAAGAATATTAAAGTTTGATGCGTTGCCACGGCAACAGTATCTAAGATATCAATAATCCTTTCACAGGTTTACATCTGCCGTGTGTCTACATTGTACACATAAAGTTTGAAGCAAATCTGGTAAAAATAAGACAGTGATTTCAAAGCATTTTAATAGTGATGTACTTCCTGCTGCCTGTTGGTGGCGCTATAACCTTGACTCACAATAGTCACATCTGTGCGATCGGCCTCTTACAACGAACACACTGCTGAAGTTTCATCAAGATCAGTTAATGTATGCAGAAGTTATAACACACTTCCTGTTTCATTTTTTCGCCATAAATTCGTTTCCTCGCCATGGCCAAACCGTTCGAGATATCAAAAATCCGTCCGCAATTTAGCATCCTCAATGTCTTGACTTCATGCTGACCGAGTTTGGAGGAGATTGGATGAATTCTCTAGGAGGAGTACATTAAATTCCACAGCATGCGTTTCCAAACAACCCTAAATAGCCGACTTCCTGTTGGGCTGGCGTAAAACTTAGAGCACGAAAGTTGTTCGGCCCGATGAGATCTATATGTGTACCGAGTTTCATATTATTACATGCAAGCATGTTTGATTTATGGACACGTGTTCGGATCCCGTTCCAGGGGGCGCTGTCGAGCCCCCCTGCCACGCCCGGGTACCAGCCTCAGCCCGGCCCTGATGGCCGCGGGTTCTGACCTGTGTGCAAAGTTTCAAGAGTTTTCGAGCATGGTAAGGGCCCCAAAAGTGCCCGAAAGGTTGACAAAATAATAATAATAATAATAATAATAATAATAATAATAATAATAATCCTACCGAAAACAATAGGGCCTTCGCCCTTTCAGGGCTTGGGCCCTAATAATAATAAACAGAGCAATTCCAAGAGGGTCCTCACACCATCGGTGCTCGGGCCCTAATAATAATAATAAACAGAGCAATTCCAAGAGGGTCCTCACACCATCGGTGCTCGGGCCCTAATAATAATAATAATAATTAAAGCTGCAAGCAGCGATGAAAAGGGCCCTCGCACCCCTGCTGCCGCCACCCGGCGCCTTTAGTAAAGGCCTTAAGATTACACTCACCAAATTTGAAGAGGATCAGATCAAAACTGTAGGAGGAGTTCGTTAAAGTACAACATCAGGAAATGGCGAAAACTGTACAAAATCTGAGAGGAAGTTCAAAATAGCTGACTTCCTGTTGTGTTTAAGGCTGCGCTCCAAGAGACTTTTTTGTAGGTATTGGGTCATTACATGTATGTACCGAATTTCATACCTGTACGTGAAACGTAGAGCCGGGGCAAAATGTAGGGGCAATAATTAAGCCATTTTGCCCCACCCAATTTTGAAAACCACATCACACGTAAATTTTCACCACTTCTGAAGCGTGTGCAAAGTTTCATGATTTTTCGAGCACGTTTTGTATTTGCCACACTTCCTGCTACCAGCAGGTGGCGCTATTGCTATAACCATAATGAGCATGGTCATGTGTTCAGGACAGGACTCTTATCAAACATGTGAAGTTTGGGACAGATTGGAAATTGTATGCCTGAGTTACTGCAGGCTGTCTGTGGTTGCCTAGCAACATCGGAACTGCAAGCAACATTAATATTGAACTTATCTGATCATGCATATATCACCAAAAGGCCGAAATTGGGTGAACATTTGTCAGGCCGCCGAGGGCACACCCTTCGACGAAAACTCAAGATCTTCGCAATTTAACGTCACAAAGGCCTTAAGATTACACTCACCAAATTTGAAGAGGATCAGATCAAATCTGTAGGAGGAGTTCGTTAAAGTACAACATCAGGAAATTACGAAAAATGCCCAAAATCTAGGAGGAAGTTCAAAATAGCTCACTTCCTGTTGTGTTTAGGGCTATGCTCCAAGAGACTTTTCTGTAGGTATTGGGTCATTACATGTATGTACCAAATTTCATACCTGTACGTGAAACCAGGAGCCGGGGCAAAATGTGGGGGCAATAATTTACCGAATTTGCCCCCCCCAATTCTGAAAACCATATCACACGTAAATTTTCACCACTTCTGAAGCGTGTGCAAAGTTTCATGAGTTTTCGAGCATGTTTAGTCCCTCTAAAAAGCGATTCACTTTGGAGAAGAAGAAGAAGAAGAATAATTAAAGCTGCAAGCAGCGATGGAAAGGGCCTTCGCACCCCTGCCACCGCCACCCGGCGCCTTTAGGAAATGCCTTAAGATTACACTCACCAAATTTGAAGAGGATCAGATCAAAACTGTAGGAGGAGTTTGTTAAAGTACAACATCAGGAAATGGCAAAAACTGCCCAAAATCTGAGAGGAAGTTCAAAATAGCTGACTTCCTGTTGTGTTTAGGGCTACGCGCCAGGAGACTTTCTTGTAGGTATTGGGTCTTTACATGTATGTACCAAATTTCATACCTGTACGTGAAACCAGGAGCCGGGGGAAAATATAGGGGCAATAAGTAAGCCATTTTGCCCCACCCAATTTTGAAAACCACATCACACGTACATTTTCACCACTTCTGAAGCGTGTGCAAAGTTTCATGATTTTTCGAGCACGTTTTGTATTTGCCACACTTCCTGCTACCAGCAGGTGGCGCTATTGCTATAACCATAATGAGCATGGTCATGTGTTCAGGACAGGACTCTTATCAAACATGTGAAGTTTGGGGCAGATTGAAAAATGTATGGCTGAGTTACTGCAGGCTGTCTGTGGTTGCCTAGCAACATCGGAACTGCAAGCAACATTATTATTGAACTTATCTGATCATGCATATATCACCAAAAGGCCGAAATTGGGTGAACGTTTGTCAGGCCGCCGAGGGCACACCCTTCGACGAAAACTCAAGATCTTCGCAATTTAATGTCGCAAAGGCCTTCAGATTACACTCACCAAATTTGAAGAGGATCAGATCAAAACTGTAGGAGGAGTTTGTTAAAGTACAACATCAGGAAATTACGAAAAATGCCAAAAATCTAGGAGGAAGTTCAAAATAGCTCACTTCCTGTTGTGTTTAGGGCTATGCTCCAAGAGACTTTTTTGTAGGTATTGGGTCATTACATGTATGTACCAAATTTCATACCTGTAAGTGAAACCAGGAGCCGGGGCAAAATGTGGGGGCAATAATTTACCGAATTTGCCCCACCCAATTTTGAAAACCATATCACACGTAAATTTTCACCACTTCTGAAGCGTGTGCAAAGTTTCATGAGTTTTCGAGCATGTTTAGGCCCTCTAAAAAGCGATTCACTTTGGAGAAGAATAATAATAATTAAAGCTGCAAGCAGCGATGAAAGGGCCCTCGCACCCGTGCCATCAACACTCGGTGGCTTTAGGAAGACAGAGCATGGTTGGGAAATGTACATTTAAGGAGGTATATATAGTAAGAGTATGTCAAAGTCAGTTACAAAATGTTTTGTATAATGGTAATAATAGCATGCTTCATGACTCAGCTAAGTGTTGCTAGCATGTTTAGTCTGTTTCTAGCATGCTTAGTACACAATAATTATGTGGTTAGTACTGCATTACTGTGTTAACCATGTCAGTTTCTGTTGCCAGTAGGCATTTTTTTATATGTTATTAGGAGTCAAGAACAGTGTTAAACGTCACTTCCTGTTGCCAGCAGGTGGCGCTATGACTATAACTAAATATGAGCATGGACATGTGTTCAAGAGATAACTCTTATCAAACGTGTGACGTTTGGGGTAGATTGTACATTGCCTTCTTGAGTAACAACAAAGTCCTGTTTCATTGAATTAGCATGTTTAGCACTTAGCTAAGTATTGCTAGCATGTTTTAATATGTTTCTAGCATGTTTAGAACTCAATGGCATTTTTAACATGTTGCTAGAACGGCATCAACGTGTTAAACATGTCACTTCCTGTTGCCAGTAGGTGGCGCTATTACTATAACTGAATTTGAGCATAGGCATGCGTTCAGGCCATGATTCTTATCAAACATGTGAAGTTTGGGGCAGATTGGACGTTCCATGCCTGAGTTACAGCAAATTCCTATTTAATTGCAGTAATAGCATGCTTTATCACTTAGCTAAGTGTTTGCTAGCATGTTTCTAGTATGTTGCTAACCTGTTTAGCACTTGCTGGCTCTTTTATATATGTTATTAGGAGACCACAACAGTGTTAAACATGTCACTTCCTGTTGACAGCAGGTGGCGCTATTACTATAACTGAATATTCTCATGTAGATGTGTTCAGGCCATGACTCTTATCAAACGTGTGAAGTTTGGGGCAGATTGGACATTCCATGCCTGTGTTACAGCAAATTCCTATTTAATTGCAGCAATAGCATGCTTTAGCACTTAGCTAAGTGTTTGCTAGCATGTTTTAGCATGTTTCTAGTATGTTGTTAGCATGTTTAGCACTTGCTGGCACTTTTTTTATATGTTTTTATATGTCCACAACAGTGTTTAACATGTCACTTCCTGTTGCCAGCAGGTGGCACTATGACTGTAACTGAATATGAGCATGGTCATGTGTTCAGGACAGAACGTTTATTAAAAGTGTGAAGTTTGGCGCATATTGGACATTGCCTTCTTGAGTAACAACAACATCCTGTTTCATTGAATTAGCATGCTTTACCACTTAGCTAAGTATTGCTAGCATGTTTTAACATTAGCTAGCATGTTTTAACATGTTTCTAGCATGTTTAGACCTCAATGGCATTTTTAACATGTTGCTAGAATGGCATCAACGTGTTAAACATGACACTTCCTGTTGCCAGTAGGTGGCGCTATTACTATAAATGAATATTCTCATGTAGATGTGTTCAGGACAGAACGCTTATCAAAAGTGTGAAGTTTGGGGCAGATTGGACATTCCATGCCTGAGTTACAGCAAATTCCTATTTAATTGCAATAATAGCATGCTTTAGCACTTAGCTAAGAGTTTGCTAGCATGTTTTAGCATGCTTCTAGTATGTTGTTAGCATGTTTAGCACTTGCTGGCACTTTTTTATATGTTATTAGGAGTCCATAACAGTGTTAAACATGTCACTTCCTGTTGCCAGCAGGTGGCGCTATGACTATAACTGAATATGAGCATGGCCATGTGTTCAGGACAGAACTCTTATCAAACGTGTGAAGATTGGGGCAGATTGGACATTCCATGCCTGAGTTACAGCAACTTCCTGTTTCATGGCGAAACATCGAAATTTGTAAGGCCGCCGAGGACCCGCCCTTCGACGAAAACTCAAGATCTTCGCAATTTAACGTCACAAAGGCCTTAAGATTACACTCACCAAATTTGAAGATGATCAGATTAAAACTGTAGGAGGAGTTCGTTAAAGTACGAGGCCTGAAAATGGCAAAAACTGCACAAAAATCTGAGAGGAAGTTCAAAATGGCTGACTTCCTGTTGTGTTTAGGGCTATGCTCCAAGAGACTTTTTTGTAGGTATTAGGTCATTACACGTATGTACCGAATTTCGTGCACGTACGTTGAACGTTGCGGGAGGCGCACTCCGTTGAACTTTTATAGGTGGCGCTATCGAGCCATTTTGCCCCGTCCAATTCTGAAACCTATATCAGATGTAAATTTTCGCCAGTTCTGACGCGTGTGCAAAGTTTCGTGAGTTTTCGCGCATGTTTAGGCCCTCAAAAATGCAATTCAATGCGGAGAATAATAATAATAATAATAATTAAAGCTGCAAGCAGCGATGAAAGGGCCCTCGCACCCGTGCCATCAACACTCGGTGGCTTTAGGAAGGCAGAGCATGGTTGGGAAATGTACATTTAAGGAGGTATATATAGTAAGAGTATGTCAAAGTCAGTTACAAAATGTTTTGTATAATGGTGATAATAGCATGCTTCATGACTCAGCTAAGTGTTGCTAGCATGTTCAGTCTGTTTCTAGCATGCTTAGTACACAATAATTATGTGGTTAGTACTGCATTACTGTGTTAACCATGTCAGTTTCTGTTGCCAGTAGGTGGCGTTATGACTATAACTGAATATGAGCATGGATGTGTGTTCAGGACAGAACTCTTATCAAACATGTGAAGTTTGGTGCAAATTGGACATTGCCTTCTTGAGTAACAACAAAGTCATGTTTCATTGAATTAGCATTCTTTAGAACTTAGCTAAGCATTGTTAGCATGTTTTAACATGTTGCTAGAACGGCATCAACGTGTTAAACATGTCACTTCCTGTTGCCAGTTGGTGGCGCTATTACTATAACTGAACATTCTCATGTAGATGTGTTCAAGGCCATGACTCTTATCAAAAGTGTGAAGTTTGGGGCAGATTGGACATTCCATGCCTGAGTTACAGCAAATTCCTATTTAATTGCAATAATAGCATGCTTTAGCACTTGGCTAAGAGTTTGCTAGCATGTTTTAGCATGTTTCTAGTATGTTGTTAGCATGTTTAACACTTGCTGGCACTTTTTTATATGTTATTAGGAGTCCACAACAGTGTTAAACATGTCACTTCCTGTTGCCAGCAGGTGGCGCTATGACTGTAACTGAATATAAGCATGGTCATGTGTTCAGGACAGAACGCTTATCAAAAGTGTGAAGTTTGGGGCAGATTGGACATTCCATGCCTGAGTTACAGCAAATTCATATTTAATTGCAGTAATATCATTCTTTAGCACTTAGCTAAGTGTTTGCTATTATGTTTTAGCATGTCTCTAGTATGTTGGTAGGATGTTTAGCACCTACTGGCATTTTTTTATATGTTATTAGGAGTCAAGAACAGTGTTAAACGTCACTTCCTGTTGCCAGCAGGTGGCGCTATGACTATAACTAAATATGAGCATGGACATGTGTTCAAGAGATAACTCTTATCAAACGTGTGACGTTTGGGGTAGATTGTACATTGCCTTCTTGAGTAACAACAAAGTCCTGTTTCATTGAATTAGCATGCTTTAGCACTTAGCTAAGTATTGCTAGCATGTTTTAATATGTTTCTAGCATGTTTAGAACTCAATGGCATTTTTAACATGTTGCTAGAACGGCATCAACGTGTTAAACATGTCACTTCCTGTTGCCAGTAGGTGGCGCTATTACTATAACTGAATTTGAGCATAGGCATGCGTTCAGGCCATGATTCTTATCAAACATGTGAAGTTTGGGGCAGATTGGACGTTCCATGCCTGAGTTACAGCAAATTCCTATTTAATTGCAGTAATAGCATGCTTTATCACTTAGCTAAGTGTTTGCTAGCATGTTTCTAGTATGTTGCTAACCTGTTTAGCACTTGCTGGCTCTTTTATATATGTTATTAGGAGACCACAACAGTGTTAAACATGTCACTTCCTGTTGACAGCAGGTGGCGCTATTACTATAACTGAATATTCTCATGTAGATGTGTTCAGGCCATGACTCTTATCAAACGTGTGAAGTTTGGGGCAGATTGGACATTCCATGCCTGTGTTACAGCAAATTCCTATTTAATTGCAGCAATAGCATGCTTTAGCACTTAGCTAAGTGTTTGCTAGCATGTTTTAGCATGTTTCTAGTATGTTGTTAGCATGTTTAGCACTTGCTGGCACTTTTTTTATATGTTTTTATATGTCCACAACAGTGTTTAACATGTCACTTCCTGTTGCCAGCAGGTGGCACTATGACTGTAACTGAATATGAGCATGGTCATGTGTTCAGGACAGAACGTTTATTAAAAGTGTGAAGTTTGGCGCATATTGGACATTGCCTTCTTGAGTAACAACAACATCCTGTTTCATTGAATTAGCATGCTTTAGCACTTAGCTAAGTATTGCTAGCATGTTTTAACATGTTTCTAGCATGTTTAGACCTCAATGGCATTTTTAACATGTTGCTAGAATGGCATCAACGTGTTAAACATGACACTTCCTGTTGCCAGTAGGTGGCGCTATTACTATAACTGAATATTATCATGTAGATGTGTTCAGGACAGAACGCTTATCAAAAGTGTGAAGTTTGGGGCAGATTGGACATTCCATGCCTGAGTTACAGCAAATTCCTATTTAACCCTCTGAGGTCGGCAAACGCGCCGGCGCGTTTTGCTGGATTTTCTCCACATTGTAGCACTATAAACTTAAATTACTCTGTCATTTATGGTCATACAGAAAAAAGAAATATAAAAAAAGAATCTGTGATATTTCTACTTTTGTATGTGTCCACTTACAATCAAATCAAAACATTGTGCTTTTGTAAAATAAAGAATATAAACAGGGTGTGCGTTCTGCCTCTCCGTCGCGGTGAACTTTTTTTTCTTGAGCACGTCTATAAACTGAAACAAAACTCAGCGAATACTTGTCACACATTTATGAGCCATACACCTTTATAAACATTTAAGTGTGTACTTTTAAATGATCGGGTTCAAAACGAAAACAAATATTTTCTGTTTAAGTAATTTGTATAAAACCAACAAGATGTCCAGCTTCTCAAACGCTTGCTCATTACAGTTAATTTGGCCACGCCCACTCGCGCAAAAGATATTCACATGCAAATCTCCACATGGAACGCGAACGCGCTCGTTACCTCAACAACAAAACACCAAAACACTTCACTTCACTTTTCGTCGAGTTTGAAAGACGCGCCTGAGCTTACATTGGATTTAGGCTACCTCAGAAGAAGAAGAACGCAATTTGAAGACAAGAAAGATTTAAGGTAAGAAATTCTTACATGTTTGTTATTGTTGCATAAATGTCACGTTGCAGTTGAACTGTTGCTAGATATATGGGGAATATTATAATATTTAGACCCGTGTTTACTGTTAGGCCTACTGTGTTTGTGGCTATATGGTCAAACGTAGATATGTATATGGTAACCATAATGTTTTATATTTGAGCGCGATCGCGTTTGAATGTATCAGATTTTGCAGCGCGATCGCGTTTGAATGTATCATTTGAAAATTTGAAAAGCAAAACACACCAAACGGCTTCATGTTTTTACTATTATCTCATTTCATATCATCATAACGAATGGAAACATTTGAAGTAACATGATAATCAATATATTTTTCTCTAGCTTGGTTGTTACTGAAATATTTTTATTATTATTTTACCCAGCACTGCGCATAGCCTATGCCTACAAGGCACAACAAACCTGGTGTTCATTTACTATATATTGTTGGAAACATTTGTGTGTGTGTGTGTGTGTGTGTGTGTATTTTGTGAACTTTAAAAAGCAATTTTAACCAGAAAAATCTAATATTTATTTCCAAAATCGTGCAGACCTTTCTCTTGATATCAGTATGTTCACTTTTTTTTCAGGGCCCAGATGAGTCCTACCGACTTCAACATTCACATGAGTCTCTGGAACATGAACATGGTAAAGTGAAAATCAAACACCTTGGAAATTGAAGGTATGTACAATGTTTTTAGGAATGGCACAAAGGTCTCTGTCTTTCAATAAGTGCTTTTTTGCCATTTGTTGTGTCTATTTGGATTATGTTGTGTAAATAAATCCAAACAATTTAAAAGCCATTCTTTTTTAAATCTCCTCATTTACAGTATTGTGCAAGGTTGCTCAGAATGATGGGCCCTGATAAGCTCCTAATAGGGCCATTAGGGAGGTTCTTTGTCTTTCTCAGGTGAGAAAAGCCTTACATATTAATGAGGTAATCCGCCCCTTCGCATAAGGCTTATTCACACAAAACACGTCGTAAAAATTTTAAATCAATATATTGTCTTCTCTGAATGAGCAGTCAGGGTGATTTTCACATAGTTTTGCAGCAAATATTCTAGGCTACGTCATACAATTTTCAAAAGTCTTGTGAAGAAATAATCAGTAGGGGTTTCATGGCCTTATTTCAGTGAGAATTTTTTTTTGTATTTTCACAAACCACGCATAAATGTCATTATCTCAAAACTACAAACTTTTACATACATGCTGTTGATATATTATTGTAGCAGAGTTTGTGCTGAATACAGTGTAATTAGACTTTAGCCATGAAAATGTCACAAGTAACAGAAATAACCAGAAATGTCAGAGCATGTCAGAACACCTCCAGGGCCCAGAAAACAGCTCAGACCTCAGAGGGTTAATTGCAATAATAGCATGCTTTAGCACTTAGCTAAGAGTTTGCTAGCATGTTTTAGCATGCTTCTAGTATGTTGTTAGCATGTTTCGCACTTGCTGGCACTTTTTTATATGTTATTAGGAGTCCATAACAGTGTTAAACATGTCACTTCCTGTTGCCAGCAGGTGGCGCTATGACTATAACTGAATATGAGCATGGCCATGTGTTCAGGACAGAACTCTTATCAAACGTGTGAAGTTTGGGGGAGATTGGACATTCCATGCCTGAGTTACAGCAACTTCCTGTTTCATGGCGAAACATCGAAATTTGTAAGGCCGCCGAGGACCCGCCCTTCGACGAAAACTCAAGATCTTCGCAATTTAACGTCGCAAAGGCCTTAAGATTACACTCACCAAATTTGAAGATGATCAGATTAAAACTGTAGGAGGAGTTCGTTAAAGTACGAGGCCTGAAAATGGCAAAAACTGCACAAAAATCTGAGAGGAAGTTCAAAATGGCTGACTTCCTGTTGTGTTTAGGGCTATGCTCCAAGAGACTTTTTTGTAGGTATTAGGTCATTACACGTATGTACCGAATTTCGTGCACGTACGTGGAACGTTGCAGGAGGCGCACTCCGTTGAACTTTTATAGGTGGCGCTATCGAGCCATTTTGCCCCGTCCAATTCTGAAACCTATATCAGATGTAAATTTTCGCCAGTTCTGACGCGTGTGCAAAGTTTCGTGAGTTTTCGCGCATGTTTAGGCCCTCAAAAATGCAATTCAATGCGGAGAAGAATAATAATAATAATAATAAACAGAGCAATTCCAAGAGGGTCCTCACACCATCGGTGCTCGGGCCCTAATAATAATAATAATAATAATAAACAGAGCAATTCCAAGAGGGTCCTCACACCATCGGTGCTCGGGCCCTAATTAAAGCTGCAAGCAGCGATGAAAGGGCCCTCGCACCCCTGCCACCGCCACCCGGCGCCTTTAGGAAATGCCTTAAGATTACACTCAGCAAATTTGAAGAGGATCAGATCAAAACTGTAGGAGGAGTTTGTTAAAGTACAACATCAGGAAATGGCAAAAACTGCCCAAAATCTGAGAGGAAGTTCAAAATAGCTGACTTCCTGTTGTGTTTAGGGCTACGCGCCAAGAGACTTTTTTGTAGGTATTGGGTCTTTACATGTATGTACCAAATTTCATACCTGTACGTGAAACCAGGAGACGGGGCAAAATATAGGGGCAATAAGTAAGCCATTTTGCCCCACCCAATTTTGAAAGCCACATCACACGTAAATTTTCACCACATCTGAAGCGTGTGCAAAGTTTCATGATTTTTCGAGCATGTTTTGTATTTGCCACACTTCCTGCTACCAGCAGGTGGCGCTATTGCTATAACCATAATGAGCATGGTCATGTGTTCAGGACAGGACTCTTATCAAACATGTGAAGTTTGGGGCAGATTGAAAAATGTATGGCTGAGTTACTGCAGGCTGTCTGTGGTTGCCTAGCAACATCGGAACTGCAAGCAACATTAATATTGAACTTATCTGATAATGCATATATCACCAAAAGGCCGAAATTGGGTGAGCATTTGTCAGGCCGCCGAGGGCACACCCATCGACGAAAACTCAAGATCTTCGCAATTTAACGTCGCAAAGGCCTTCAGATTACACTCACCAAATTTGAAGAGGATCAGATCAAAACTGTAGGAGGAGTTCGTTAAAGTACAACATCAGGAAATTACGAAAAATGCCCAAAATCTAGGAGGAAGTTCAAAATAGCTCACTTCCTGTTGTGTTTAGGGCTATGCTCCAAGATACTTTTCTGTAGGTATTGGGTCATTACATGTATGTACCAAATTTCATACCTGTACGTGAAACCAGGAGCCGGGGCAAAATGTGGGGGCAATAATTTACCGAATTTGCCCCTCCCAATTCTGAAAACCATATCACACGTAAATTTTCACCACTTCTGAAGCGTGTGCAAAGTTTCATGAGTTTTCGAGCATGTTTAGGCCCTCTAAAAAGCGATTCACTTTGGAGAATAATAATAATAATAATAATAATAAACGGAGCAAAAACAATAGGGTCCTCTCACCATCGGTGCTCGGGCCCTAATAATAAACGGAGCAAAAACAATAGGGTCCTCTCACCATCGGTGCTCGGGCCCTAATAATAATAAACGGAGCAAAAACAATAGGGTCCTCTCACCATCGGTGCTCGGGCCCTAATAAACAGAGCAATTCCAAGAGGGTCCTCACACCATCGGTGCTCGGGCCCTAATAATAATAAATAATCCTACCGGAAACAATAGGGCCTTCGCCCTTTCAGGGCTTGGGCCCTAATAATAATAATAATAATAATAATAATTAAAGCTGCAAGCAGCGATGAAAAGGGCCCTCGCACCCCTGCCACCGCCACCCGGCGCCTTTAGGAAATGCCTTAAGATTACACTCACCAAATTTGAAGAGGATCAGATCAAAACTGTAGGAGGAGTACGTTAAAGTACAACATCAGGAAATTACGAAAAATGTCCAAAATCTAGGAGGAAGTTCAAAATAGATCACTTCCTGTTGTGTTTAGGGCTATGCTCCAAGAGACTTTTCTGTAGGTATTGGGTCAATACATGCATGTACCAAATTTCATACCTGTACGTGAAACCAGGAGCCGGGGCAAAATGTGGGGGCAATAATTTACCGAATTTGCCCCCCCCCAATTCTGAAAACCATATCACACGTAAATTTTCACCACTTCTGAGGCGTGTGCAAAGTTTCATGATTTTTCGAGCATGTTTTGTATTTGCCACACTTCCTGCTACCAGCAGGTGGCGCTATTGCTATAACCAAATATGAGCATGGTCATGTGTTCAGGACAGGACTCTTATCAAACATGTGAAGTTTGGGACAGATTGGAAATTGTATGGCTGAGTTACTGCAGGCTGTCTGTGGTTGCCTAGCAACATCGGAACTGCATTCAACATTAATATTGAACTTATCTGATCATGCATATATCACCAGAAGGCCGAAATTGGGTGAACGTTTGTCAGGCCGCCGAGGGCACACCCTTCGACGAAAACTCTAGATCTTCGCAATTTAACGTCACAAAGGCCTTAAGATTACACTCACCAAATTTGAAGGGAATCAGATCAAATCTGTAGGAGGAGTTCGTTAAAGTACAACATCAGGAAATTACGAAAAATGCCCAAAATCTAGGAGGAAGTTCAAAATAGCTCACTTCCTGTTGTGTTTAGGGCTATGCTCCAAGAGACTTTTCTGTAGGTATTGGGTCATTACATGTATGTACCAAATTTCATACCTGTACGTGAAACCAGGAGCCGGGGCAAAATGTGGGGGCAATAATTTACCGAATTTGCCCCCCCCAATTCTGAAAACCATATCACACGTAAATTTTCACCACTTCTGAAGCGTGTGCAAAGTTTCATGAGTTTTCGAGCATGTTTAGGCCCTCTAAAAAGCGATTCACTTTGGAGAAGAAGAAGAAGAAGAATAATAATAAACGGAGCAAAAACAATAGGGTCCTCTCACCATCGGTGCTCGGGCCCTAAATATAGCTGCGAGCAGCGATTACGGGCCCAAGCCGGTGGCACCGCAACCCCGGTGCCTTTAGTTACCTAAAGGCACCGGGGTGGCGGTGCCCCCAGCTTTGGCCCTTCATCGCTGCTCGCAGCTATATTTATATATATATATATATATATATATATATATATATATATATATATATATATATATCTTTAATGTATTTTTATCATGTTGAAAAAGTTTGGTGTGAATAAAATAAACCACTTAGGAGGAGTAGCTAAAAACTCAGAGTCTGACATATCCAAAAAATCCACATTCAAACCAAAATATCTGACTTCCTGTTGCTCAGAGCTAATGACTGTAAATTAGAAAGTTGTCCGGCTCGATGAGACCAATATGCGTACTGATTTTTGTAACTGTGGGTAAAAGTAACCCCCCCACTTTTGTCAAAATAATTTTGAAAGTTACACACTTCCTGCTACCAGTTGGTGGCGCTATAACTTTGACTCACAATAGTTACATCCATATGATCGGCCTCTTACCACTAACACACTGCTGAAGTTTCATCAAGATCAGTTAATGTGTGCAGAAGTTATAACACTTCGTGTTTCTCTTTTCTCGCCATAAATTTGTGTCCTCGCCATGGCCAAACCGTTCGAGATATCAAAAATCCGTCCGCAATTTAGCATTCTCAATGTCTTGATTTCATGCTGACCGAGTTTGGAGGCGATTGGATTAATTCTCTAGGAGGAGTACATCAAATTCCACAGCATGCGTTTTTCAAACAACCCATAATAGCCGACTTCCTGTTGGGCGGAGCTAATAACTTAGAGTGCGGAAGTTGTTCGGCCCGATGAGATCTATATGTGTACCGAGTTTCATAATAATTCATGCAAGCGTGTTTGATATATGGACCAAGTTTTCAGACCGTGTTCAAGGGGGCGCTGTTGAGCCCCCCTGCCACGCCCGTGTACCAGCTTCAGCCCGGCCCTGATGACCGTGGGTTCTGACCTGTGTGAAAAGTTTCAAGTGTTTTTGAGCACGTTAAGTGCCCCAAAAGCCCCTGAAACCTTGAAAAACAAAGATTAAATGGAATAGACAACCCCCCCCCCTCCCCCACACACACACAGACACAAACAGACACACAGAGAGAGAGAGAAAATTCTCCAGAAAATCCACATTCAAACCAAAATATCTGACTTCCTGTTGGTTGGAGCTTATAAGTGTAAATTAGAAAGTTGTCCGGCTCGATGAGAACAATATATATACCGATTTTTGTGATTCTAGGAAAAACTAAGCCCCCATTTTTGACTAAAGGTGGCGCTACTGAGCCCCTCACCACGCCCATTTCTGAAACTTTGCACATGTCTACTGGCTAATAAATGTGATGTGTCTGTCGAGTTTCATGCATTTTCAAGCATGTGAAGAGTCTCAAAAGCATCCGAAAAGAATATTAAAGTTTGATGCATTGCCACGGCAACAGTATCTAAGATATCAATAATCCTTTCACAGGTCTACATCTGCCATGTGTCTACATTATACACATAAAGTTTGAAGCAAATCGGATAAAAATAAGAGGGTGATTTCAAAGCATTTTGAAAGTGACACACTTCCTGCTGCCAGTTGGTGGCGCTATAACTTTGACTCACAATAGTCGCATCCATGTGATCGGCCTCTTACAACGAACACACTGCTGAAGTTTCATCAAGATCAGTTAATGTATGCTGAAGTTATAACACACTTCCTGTTTCCATTATTCGCCCTAAATTCGTTTCCTCGCCACGGCCAAACCATTCGAGATATCAAAAATCTGTCCGCAATTTAGCATCCTCAATGTCTTGACTTCATACACACAGAGTTTCAAGGGGATTGGATGATTTCTCTAGGAGGAGTACATTAAATTCCACAGCATGCGTTTCCAAACAACCCATAATAGCCGACTTCCTGTTGGGCTGGCGTAAAACTTAGAGCACGAAAGTTGTTCGGCCCGATGATATCTATATGTGTGCCGAGTTTCATATTATTACATACAAGTGTGTTTGATTTATGGACAAGTGTTCGGATCCCGTTCCAGGGGGCGCTGTCGAGCCCCCCTGCCACGCCCGGGTACCAGCTTCGGTCCGGCCCTGATGGCCGCAGGTTCTGACATGTGTGCAAAGTTTCAAGAGTTTTTGAGCATGTTAAGGGCCCCAAAAGTGCCCGAAAGGTTGACAAAATAATAATAATAATAATAAATATAGCTGCGAGCAGCGATTACGGGCCCAAGCCGGTGGCACCGCAATCCTGGTGCCAGGGTGGCGGTGCCGGCGGCTTTGGCCCTCCATCGCTGCTCGCAGCTATATTTATATTTATATATATATATATATATTAGGGCTGTCAGTTAAACGCGTTATTAACGGCGTTAACGCAAACCCATTTTAACGGCGTCAATTTTTTTATCGCGCGATTAACGCCTAGCAAACTTTGTAGGTTTTTTTTGTTTTTTTTGTGTTTTTTTTTTACATGCTTTTGCAACAACTAGTAACGTTAGTACAACACCACCGGATCTAGCTAGACCGGAAACAAAACAACAGGCACGCCGCACACACTTGTTTGGACTTGCGAGCCGGCCAAAGAGTGGACGAGAAGCCGCGTCTATGGACAACTTGTATCGCACATCGGACGCGTACTTTCTCAGTTTATGGCCAGCAATAAAAGGTGTGTGTACACTCATAGAGAATAATGTGTTCGAATTTTAAATACGAGGCGCTGCGCTTCGCTTCTCGTCCAGTGTGCGACCCCCTTTAACATTATGTTTTGAGTGGATGAATGATGAGCGCGAGACGCCGAAATGGATGCCAATAAGATTATGAATGGAAAGTTTAATTTTAAAAAAGTGGCCAAAATGTTTCAGTTGACAAGACCAAAGTGATCTGTGTGTTTTGTCATTGTGAACTGAGCTATCATTGCAGCACGTCCAGTCTGAAATAGCCTACTACTTGATGGCCAAGCACACTGATTCGCTGATGCGAATTCTCCACCCCCTCGTCAATATTAGGACCTCGTCAGTATTTCTTTCACCCTTTTATTGATGGACAGTGTTACATTGTGTGAGAGATTATTTGCTCCAAGTGAGAATGTTAGTGTGAAATTGAACACTATAGTATGCCAATGTTGATTTCAAAAAGAAACATTTGCTCAAAGCAAGCCGATCCACTTTTCCATGTTGATAAGAGCATTAAAATGAGAAAAAATAATGGGACAAAAAGAAATCAAGAGACATTTAGAATAGATAAAAATGTGCGATTAATTGCGATTAATCGCGAGTTAACTATGACATTAATGCGATTAATCGCGATTAAATATTTTAATCGTTTGACAGCACTAATATATATATATACACACACACACACATACATATATATATATATATATATATATATATATATATATATATATATATATATATATATATATATATATATATATATATATATATATATATACACACACACACATACATACATACATATATATATATATATATATATATATATAAAAATAAATTTAAGGGACAAGACACAGATAATTTTACTTGCCTGACCTAATTAGAACAAAAAAAAAAAAAAAAAAAAATAAGTGGGGGATCACTAAATCGAGAGAATTATTCTGATTTTATGATACACTCAAAATATTCCACAACAAATCCTTTAAATGTAATGATATTCAGAACGGAACAAGAATAAAAAATGAAAAATAAACTATAAACAAAGCCAAAACGAAAAAATTAATATAATAAAAAAAATTAATTTCAAGCAATCCATGGCATGATTTATTTATTTTTTGGACTAAAACATTCTGGCTTTTTTTTAACTCAAACATAATTCTTAAATTGAATAATAATAATAATAAAAGAATAAAATGGGTTTAGTTCTGATTTCGTTGAAATCGCTCGCTCTCCGTACCTAACTTTTCCTGAATACAATCACTATTGAAACTGTGACATTGATTTCATACAACAGGTTATTAACAGTTAAAATGAAGTCATTTACATTTTAGATGCAATATTGACTGTTTTTGTTCTGTTTCAGCAGCGGAAATAGTTAAACAAAGATCACAGAAGAACGCATCTCACAGGAACGTGTTTTCTCATAACTGAATGATTCAGCATTTTGAACGAATTGGTTGACTCAAAGATTGAATGATCAATCCATAAACATCTGTTTATGTTTATGGATTGGATGTTTATGGATCCATGTTTATGGATCTGTATGTTATGGATTACGAATCATTTGAACGAATGAATCAATGACTCGCTCATTAAGACGGTCACTTGGCGACATCTAATGGCGGTTTAGTGTTGTTTAAAAGCATAATTCTTTCCAACGTGTGTGTGATTTGTGTGTGCACCATTATAAATGTCCGTGCGGACGTCCGTATTTTTCTTTCACTTTTATATTAGCGATACAAAAGCACCCGCTCGTGTCACACACGTCGATTAACCGGTGGGAAAATATCCTCAGACACATACCTAATAAATGTATATTTAAATACATTATTGGCCTAGCTGGTAAAAAGTTTTATATATTATTTTGATGTCCTTTTGGACACAAGAGGGCAGTATAGCCCTATGTATGACTTGAATTTTTTTTTTTACTTTACTGTTTTAAAATTTAGAATAAAATTTGAATAAAATTCTTTTTAAAAACAGAATAAAATGGGTTTAGTTGTGATATTTGTATACTTTTATATAGAAATAAATGGTATAAAATTACATTTTTAGAAGATTTGAGGCTTTTAGTGCCTTTTGGAGGCTGATTTTGCAAAAAAATCCACATTCAAACCAAAATATCTGACTTCCTGATGGTCGGAGCTAATGACTTTAAATGAGAAAGTTGTCCGGGTCGATGAGATCAACATACGTACTGAGTTGTGCTACTGTAGGTAAAACAACCCCCCCAACTTTTGTCAAAAGCATTTTGAAAGTGACACATTTCCTGCTGCCAGTTGGTGGCGCTATAACTTTGACACACAATAGTTACATCCATCTGATCGGCCTCTTACCATGAACAAACTGCTGAAGTTTCATCAAGATCAGTTAATGTATGCATTAGTTATAACACTTCGTTTTTCTCTTTTCTCGCCATTAATTCGTTTCCTCGCCACAGCCAAACCGTTCGAGATATCAAAAATCCGTCCGCAATTTAGCATCATCAATGTCTTGACTTCACGCTGACCGAGTTTGGAGGCGAATCGATGTATTTCCTAGGAGGAGTACATTAAATTCCACAGCAAGCGTTTCCAAACAACCCTAAATAGCCGACTTCCTGTTGGGCTGGCGTAAAACTTAGAGCACGAAAGTTGTTCGGCCCGATGAGATCTATATGTGTACCGAGTTTCAAATTAATTCATGCAAGCGTGTTTGATATATGGACCAAGTTTTAGAACCCCGTTCAAGGGGGCGCTGTTGAGCCCCCCTGCCACGCCCGGCTACCAGATTCAGCCCCGCCCTGATGGCCGCGGGTTCTGACCTGTGTGCAAAGTTTCAAGAGTTTTCGAGCACGTTTAGGGACCCAAAAGCCCCAGAAACCTTGAAAAACAAATGAAAAAGTAAATCTCACTCAACTGACAAATCACCCCCACCCCTCACACACTCAGAGACAGAGAGAGAGAGAAATTTCTCCAAAAAATCCACATTCAAACCAAAATATCTGACTTTCTGTTGCTTTGAGCTAATAAGTGTAAATTAGAAAGTTGTCCGGCTCGATAAGAACAATATACATACCAAGTTTTGTGATTCTAGGTAAAACTAAGCCCCCATTTTTGACTAAAGGTGGCGCTACTGAGCCCCTCACCACGCCCGTTTCTGAAACTTTTCCCATGTCTACTGGATAATAAGTGTGATGTGTCTGTCGAGTTTCATGCAATTTCAAGTATGTTAAGAGTCTCAAAAGCATCAAAAAAGAATATTAAAGTTTGATGCGTTGCCATGGCAACAGTATCTAAGATATCAATAATCCTTTCACAGGTCTACATCTGCCGTGTGTCTACATCATACACATAAAGTTTGAAGCAAATCAGGTAAAAATAAGAGAGTGATTTCAAAGCATTTTGAAAGTGACACACTTCCTGCTGCCAGTTGGTGGCGCTATAACTTTGACTCACAATAATCACATCCTTGTGTTCGGCCTCTGAAAACGAACACACTGCTGAAGTTTCATCAAGATCAGATAATGTATGCTGAAGTTATAACACACTTCCTGTGTCCCTTATTCGCCATAAATTCGTTTCCTTGCCACGGCCAAACCGTTCGAGATATCAAAAATCCGTCCGCAATTTAGCATCCTCAATGTCTTGACTTCATGCTGACCGAGTTTGGAGGCGATTGGATGAATTCTCTAGGAGGAGTACATTAAATTCCACAGCATGCGTTTCAAAACAACCCATAATAGCCGACTTCCTGTTGGGCTGGCGTAAAAAGTAAAAGTACGAAAGTTGTTCGGCCCGATGAGATCTATATGTGTACCGAGTTTCATATTATTACATGCAAGCGTGTCTGATTTATGGACCAAGTTTTCGGACCCCGTTTAAGGGGGCGCTGTCGAGCCACCCTGCCACGCCCGGGTACCAGCTTCAGCCCAGCCCTGATGGCCACGGGTTCTGACCCGTGTGCAAAGTTTCAAGAGTTTTCGAGCACGTTAAGGGTCTCAAAAGTGCCCGAAAGGTTGACAGAAAAATAATAATAATAATAAATATAGCTGCGAGCAGCGATTACGGGCCCAAGCCGGTGGCACCGCAACCCCGGAGCCTTTAGTTACCTAAAGGCACCGGGGATGGCGCTGCCGCCGGCTTTGGCCCTCCATCGCTGCTCGCAGCTATATTTATATATATATATATATATATATATATATATATATATATATATATATATATATATATATATATATACACACACACACACGTATATACATTATATATATATATATATATATATATATATATAAATATCTATCTATCTATCTATCTATGTATATATATATATATATATATATATATATATATATATATATATACACACACACACACACATACATATACATATACATATACATATATATATATATATATATATATATATATATAAGACAGAAAATATTACTTGTCTTACCTTATTCTGATTTTATGATACACTCAAAATATTCTACAACAAATCCTTTAAATTTAATGTAAAAATAAAAACGAAAGTAAGCAGTGTAGGTCTCACGTAACCCTCTCATTAGAATCAAAATGTTTCAATATTTGCGATGTATTTGGATTCTAAACTATTCTTTATTATAGGCTTTGTACTTCACTCGTGTTCCAATATCGATAGAAAAAATCATCCTCTTCACACGCGCAAAAATGTGCTTGGAAACATCACAGTGGAGCTCTGCTTTCTGTGAATGGTACAAATTGTACTACTGACTATTTAAACAGAGCAGTGTAATTCGTTTATGTTAGGTTGACTATTTTTATTATTATATTGTATTAGGGCTATAATGAACAGGCTGCGATGTCAAGATTGCAATTCTGGAATGTGTGTGTGTGTGTGACGCGGTTGCGGTTGAACAGTGGACACAAAAACATAAATAAAATGTTTTAGTTAATTCCTACATCCATAGGAATACATTGAAAATGCTCGCTCTACTCCGCACCATTATCAATGTCTGTGCGGACGTCTGTATTTTACTAGTATATAGTATACTATAGTTAGCGATTTAAAAGCCCTCAGCGGTGTCACACGTCGATTAACCGGTGGGAAAATTTTATCACAGTCACATCCCTAATATATTTATATATAAATACAATAGGCCTACCTGAAAGAGAATTTTACTTGCCCGACCAGAGTATAGCCTGATTAGAATGTCAATAACAAAAAAATAACTTGGGAGTCACTAAAACGAGACATTATTCTAATTTCATTACATTCATTTTAAGTTGCAATCAGCAGTTAAAAATGAATGTATTACTGATCAATGGTAACAAGGTTGCACTGCTGAGGCTCATGCTGCTTCTCCAGGAGAATTGTAAACAAATGAGCGCAGCACACAAAAAAGCAAACCAGTTAACAACATACTGACTATAAAAATTACAAATATGGAGTTTTTATATATTTTATAACATATGATAGAGTTAAGCAACCTCACTTGACGAGTAGGCAACTATTTCCTGAATACAATCACGATTGAAACTGTGACATTGATTTCATACAACAGGTTAATAAACAGTTACAATTAAGTCACTTACATTTTAGATGCAATATTGACTGTTTTTGTTCTGTTTCAGCAGCAAAAATAGTTAAACAAAGATCACAGCAGAACCATTGCGCATCTCACAGCAACTTGTTTTCTCATTACTGAATGATTCAGCATTTTGAAACGAATCGGTTGACTTAAAGATTCAATGGTCAATCCATAAACATCTGTCTCAATCATGAATGACTCAGTCATTGGAACGAATCGTTTGAACGAATGAATCAATGACTCGCTCATTAAGATG
The DNA here is from genome assembly GCF_949319135.1 of Squalius cephalus. Taxonomy (NCBI): domain Eukaryota; kingdom Metazoa; phylum Chordata; class Actinopteri; order Cypriniformes; family Leuciscidae; genus Squalius; species Squalius cephalus. Next base: position 21,064,751 of record NC_137133.1, on the reverse strand, counting down.
GTCGCCTGGCGACACCTAATGGCGGTTTAGTGTTATGTTTAAAAGTATCATTTTTTCCAACGTGCACCATTATCAATGTCCGTGCGGACGTCCGTTTTTTACTTTCACTTTTATATTAGCGATTTAAAAGCACCCGCTCGTGTCACACGTCGATTAACCGATGGGAAAATATCCTCACAGTCATATACCTAATAAATTTATATTTAAATGCAATAGGCCTACCTAGTAAAACGTTTTATATACTATTTTGATATCCTTTTGGACACAAGAGGGCAGTATAGCCCTATGTTTGCTTTTTTGTTGAACCAAATAGCACTAAATAGCCTGTTTTTAACTTTTTCATACTTCTTGAATTGCAAAAACAGAATAAAATAGGTTTAGTTCTAATATTTGTATAATTTTATATAAAAATAAATGGTGTATAATTACATTTTTAGAAGTTGAGATGTTTCCTGCTTCCTTTTTGACATTAATTTAATCCCTCGCCATAGCAAAACCGTTTGAGATATTCAATATCCGTTTACAATTTAGCATCATTAATATATTTTTATCATGTTGAAAAAGTTTGGTGGGAACAAAATAAACCTTTTAGGAGGAGTAACTAAAAACTCAGAGGCTGATTTAACAAAAAATCCATATTCAGACCAAAATATCTGACACCCTGTTGGTCGTAGCTAATAACTGTCAATTAGAAAGTTGTCCGGCTCAATGAGACCAATATACGTACTGATTTTTGTAATTGTGGGTAAAACTGACCCCCCCACTTTTGTCAAAAACATTTTGAAAGTGACACACTTCCTGCTGCCAGTTGGTGGCGCTATAACTTTGACTCACAATAGTCACATCCATCTGATCGGCCTCTTACCACGAACACACTGCTGAAGTTTCATCAAGATCAGTTAATGTGTGCAGAAGTTATAACACTTCGTGTTTCTCTTTTCTCGCCATAAATTCGTGTCCTCGCCACGGCCAAACCGTTTGAGATATCAAAAATCCGTCCGCAATTTAGCATCCTCAATGTCTTGACTTCATGCACACCGAGTTTGGTGGCGATTTAATTAATTCCCTAGGAGAAGTGTTTCAAATTCCACAGCAAGCGTTCTCCAAACAACCCATAATAGCCGACTTCCTGTTGGGCTGGCGTAAAAAGTAAAAGTACGAAAGTTGTTTGGCCCGATGAGATCTATATGTGTATTGAGTTTCATATTATTACATGCAAGCGTGTCTGATTTATGGACCAAGTTTTCGGACCCCGTTCAAGGGGGCGCTGTTGAGCCCCCCTGCCACGCCCGGGTACCAGCTTCAGCCCGGCCCTGATGGCCGCAGGTTCTGACCTGTGTGCAAAATTTCAAGAGTTTTCGAGCATGTTAAAGGCCCCAAAAGTGCTCGAAAGGTTGACAGAAAAATAATAATAATAATAATAATAATAAAATATAGCTGCGAGCAGCGATTACGGGCCCAAGCCGGTGGCACCGCAACCCCGGTGCCTTTAGTTCCCTAAAGGCACCGGGGTGGCGGTGCCGCCGGCTTTGGCCCTTCATCGCTGCTCGCAGCTATATTTATATATATATATATATATATATATATATATATACCGTATTTTCCGGACTATAAGTCGCACTTTTTTTCATAGTTTGGCTGGTCCTGCGACTTATATTCAGGTGCGACTTATATATCAAAATTAATTCAGACTGAGATGAACCAAGAGAAAACATTACCGTCTACAGCCGTGAGAGGGCGCTCTAGTTGGCGGAGTTGTTCAAAAGCGACACCAAGGATGAAGAAAATGATGTGGAATGAGATTGCGGGAGCTTGGTGAACTTGTTTATTGGTAACTTGCTTGTTGGGCTCGCTGGCTTATGTTAATTTAGCCTATTCAGCCTCCCAGGTATATGTTCTTAATGTTATCGTGTAGCTGAATAACTGTTAATGTGTTGCGTTAACATACCGGACACCTAACGTTATTCAGCCTGTTGTTCTGTGTAGTTGAATAACTTGCCTTTCCAGATTAAATGTCTGTTCTTGGTCTTGGATTTTGTGAAATAAATTTCTAAATAAATGCGACTTATAGTCCAGTGCGACTTATATATGTTTTTTTCCTCTTCATGACGCATTTTTTGACTGATGCGACTTATACTCCGGAGCGACTTATAGTCCGGAAAATATGGTATATATATATATATATACATACATACATACATACATACATACATATATATATATATATATATATAGAAGACAGAAAATATTGTCTTACTTTATTCTGATTTTATACACTCAAAATATTCCACAACATTGATTAACGTTGATTAACCCGTTGATTAACCGGTGGTAAAATATTCTCACCGTCACATACCTAGTATATTTTTATATAGATACAATAGGCCTACCTGATTTTGAACACAAGAGGGCAGTATAGCCCTATGTATGACTTGACTTTTATGTGACTAAAGAGTACAATTGCTATTTTTAAACGTATAAGTAATTCTTAAATTGAAAAAAAAAAAGAATAAAATGGGTTTAGTTGTGATATTTGTATACTTTTATATAGAAATAAATGGTGTATAATTACATTTTTAGAAGATGAGGCTTTTAGCGTTTCCTTTTTGTACATTACTTTAATCCCTCACTATATCAAAACTGTTTGAAATATTTAATATCCGTTCACAATTTAGCATATTTAATGTATTTTCATTATGTTGAAAAAGTTTGGTGTGAAAAAAATAAACCAGTTAGGAGGAGTAGCTAAAAACTCAGAGTCTGAAATATCCCAAAAATCCACATTCAGACCTAAATATCTGACTTCCTGTTGGTCGGAGCAAATTACTTTAAATTAGAAAGTTGTCCGGCTCGATGAGACCAATGTACGTACTGATTTTTGTTACTGTATATACAACTAACCCCCCCACTTTTGTCAAAGGCATTTTGAAAGTGACACACTTCCTGCTGCCAGTTGGTGGTGCTATAACTTTGACTCACAATAGTTACATCCATCTGATCGGCCTCTTACCACGAACACACTGGTGAAGTTTCATCAAGATCAGTTAATGTATGCAGAAGTTATACCGCTTCGTGTTTCTCTTTTCTCGCCATAAATTTGTTTCCTCGCCACGGCCAAACCGTTCGAGATATCAAAAATCCTTCCGCAATTTAGCATCCTCAATGACTTGACTTCATGCACACCGAGTTTGGTGGGGATTGGATGAATTCTCTAGGAGGAGTACTTCGCATTCCACAGCAAGCGTTTTCCAAACAACCCATAATAGCCAACTTCCTGTTGGGCTGGCGTAAAACTTGACGGGGGAAAAGTTGTTTGGCCCGATGAGATCTATATGTGTGCCGAGTTTCATATTAATTCATGCAAGCGTGTTTGATCTATGGACCAAGTTTTCAGACCCAGTTCAAGGGGGCGCTGTTGAGCCCCCCTGCCACGCCCGGGTACCAGCTTCAGCCCGGCCCTGATGCCAGGGGGTTCTGACTTGTGTGCAAAGTTTCAAGAGTTTTTGAGCACGTTAAGGACCCCAAAAGCCCCTGAAACCTTTATTAACAATATAAAAGCAATAGTCAAATCCCCCCCTCCCCTCACACACACAGAGACACAGAGAGAGGGAGAGAAAATTCTCCAGAAAATCCACATTCAAACCAAAATATCTCTCTTCCTCTTGGTCCGAGCTAGTTACTGTAAATTAGAAAGTTGTCCGTCTTGATGAGAACAATACTCATACCAAGTTTTGTTGCTGTTGATAAAACTAACCCCCCCACTTTTGACTAAAGGTGGCGCTACTGAGCCATTTCACCACGCCCGTTTCTGAAACTTTGCACATGTCTACTGGATAATAAATGTGATGTGTCTGTCGAGTTTCATGCATTTTCAAGCATGTGAAGAGTCTCAAAAGCATCCGAAAAGAATATTAAAGTTTGATGCGTTGCCACGGCAACAGTATCTAAGATATCAATAATCCTTTCACAGGTCTACATCTGCCGTGTGTTTACATTATACACATAAAGTTTGAAGCAAATCGGGTAAAAATAAGAGGGTGATTTCAAAGCATTTTGAAAGTGACACACTTCCTGTTGCCAGTTGGTGGCGCTATAACTTTGACTCACAAATGTCACATCCATGTGATCGGCCTCTTACAACTAACACACTGCTGAAGTTTCATCAAGATCAGTTAATGTATGCAGAAGTTATAACACACTTCCTGTTTGAATTATTTGCCATAAATTCGTTTCCTTGCCACGGCCAAACCGTTCGAGATATCAAAAATCCGTCCGCAATTTAGCATCCTCAATGTCTTGACTTCATGCCGACCGAGTTTGGAGGCGAATGGATGAATTTCCTAGGAGGAGTACATCAAATTCCACAGCATGCGTTTCCAAACAACCTATAATAGCCGACTTCCTGTTGGTCTGGCGTAAAACTTAGAGCACGAAAGTTGTTCGGCCCTATGAGGTCTATATGTGTACCGAGTTTCATATTATTACATGCAAGCGTGTCTAATTTATGGACAAGTGTTCGGATCCTGTTCCAGGGGGCGCTGTCGAGGCCCCCTGCCACGCCCGGGTACCAGCTTCAGCCCGGCCCTGATGGCCGCGGGTTCTGACCTGTGTGCAAAATTTCAAGAGTTTTCGAGCATGTTAAGGGCCCCAAAAGTGCCCGAAAGGTTGACAAAATAATAATAATAATAATAATAATAATAATAATAATAATAATAATCCTACCGAAAACAATAGGGCCTTCGCCCTTTCAGGGCTTGGGCCCTAATAATAATAAATAATCCTACCGGAAACAATAGGGCCTTCGCCCTTTCAGGGCTTGGGCCATAATAATAATAATAATCCTTACGAAAACAATAGGGCTCTGCGCCCTTTCAGGGCTTGGGCCCTAATAAACAGAGCAATTCCAAGAGGGTCCTCACACCATCGGTGCTCGGGCCCTAAAAATAGTTAAAAAATCAGCAATTTCTCTCTCTCTCTCTCTCATACAATTCACACAGCTTGGATTCTTCGCATGGAGCTTTTATGCAGACTACTTCTAATCTCATCAGTCAAGCAGAAACAAAATTATAAAATAAAAAAACTTAACGGCAGATGCCAAAAAAAAAAAAAAAAGGCAAATTTTGGTATATCAATACCTAGTGGTAATTGGCCTACCACTAGTCTAAAATCTCAGAGTTGAATTTTTTGTTAAAGTGGTGGTTGATTATGATTTCACTTTTTTAACTTTAGTTAGTGTGTTATGTTGCTGTTTGAGCATAAACAACATCTGCAAAGTTACAACGCTCAAAGTTCAAAGCAAAGGGATATATTTTATTTTAAAGAAATTGCTTTTTAAGGACTACAACAAATGGCTGGTAGGGACTACATGACATTCCTCCGGGTTAGTGACATCACAAACCCTAAAATTTACATAAACCCCACCCCCGAGAATGCAATTTATAGATTAGCATGACAGAATATGCTAATGACTAGAAGATAACTACTCTTCCACAACTCTAAATCAGCTACATAATTTCATCAACTAACCATTCAGAAATGTCCTGTTGCATTCTACATGTTGTCACTTCTTCTTGAGTCTCTCCATCATTGTCTGACTCCGGTCTGAACATAAAAGGCTAAAAGCTTTTGAAATTTTCAGTGCATGTCTGTGTGAGGTAAAAGGACACGAGCTCTTGAAGCTCCGCCCCTTTGCCAGGAGCAGCAGCTCATTTGCATTTAAAGGGACAGACAAAAAAACGGTGCGTTTTTGCTCAACCTCAAAAAGTTACAATTTTAACATGCTATATAAAAATATCTGTGGGGTATTTTGAGCTAAAACTTCACATACACATCCTGGGGACATCAAAGACTTATTTTACATCTTGTGAAAAGGGCATTCTACCACCCCTTTATATATAGCAATGCAATACAATACAATACTTGTGTTTACTTTGCTCAAATAGCACACTTGGCCAGCTTCAGATAAACTTTAGCCAGGTAAAAGACAAGTGCCCAATCCCGAGTGGCGACGTCACTACACGTATTCTACAGCAGTGTTTCCCAACCCTCTTCCTGGAGGCACACCAACACTACACATTTTCCAACTCTTCCTAATCAATCACACCTGAATCAACTCATCAGCTCGTTAGTAGACTCCAAGACCAAAAATATATGGGTCAGATAAGGGAGACATCCAAAATGTGTACTGTTGGTGTGCCTCCAGGAGCAGGGTTGGGAAACACTGTTCTACAGCACGGTTCAGCAAAGTGTTAGCCAACTGTGCCAAGAATTCTGGGCTGAGAGCGGTTTAAATTCGTGCTGTCCTGAACCAAGCTCAAATGGAAATATAACTGGAACCATTCCTTATTGTTCTTAAAATCGTTCGGCCAGATGGTGGAAAAGCGGCTTTATTCACTAACCACTTGCAAACCAGTTTAACTAGATTCTACAATGTCTGCAATGGATTCTTGTCTGATCATATTTTAAAATGCACAGTGTTGTGCTTAAAATGCACTTTTAAGCCTAATCAGTCTTTTAAGGCCTATTCAGGATTCTAGATTGCAGTGGTGGAGTGTTGCTGAACAGTTTTAATAAAGTATGGCAGATCGTGGTAGTCTGTTTCATCCCTCACAACCTAGAACTCAGAACAGCCCTGCAAGAATTGCACCCTGCAAACTGCATTCAGCACCTGATTTGCATAATTGCTCTAGTGAATCACGCACTAAAACACATAAAACCAACAGGTGCAACCCAATCTTAGTGAATGATAGCCACTTTAAGGTAAACTATAGAGGTAATGAAGTTTAAGGTATAGTTATTAAAAACTGACTCCTTTAAACAACAGCACGCATTGTTTTCAAATGATTGTGTGCTACAGCTGAATAATAAAACCGAATAATAAGAGGGATTGCAAAGAAAGGAGC